>NC_134353.1:483382139-483682139 GCF_048569485.1 Anomaloglossus baeobatrachus | reverse complement strand
ACAGCTGCAGACGCTGGTAACCAAGGTAAACATCGGCCTTGGATACCCGATATTTATGTTGGTTACGAGTGTCTGCAGCTGCTAGGAGCAGGGCTGCCTGCACACGTAACCAACGTAAACATCGGGTAACTAAGAGAAGTGGTTACGCGATATTTACCTTGGTTACGAGTGTCCGCAGCTTTCAGGCAGGGGAGAGAGAGACAGGAGAGGAAGGGGGAAAGACATAGATAGAGAGAGAGGGGGTGAGGGAGGGAGTAGAGAGATAGACAGATCACTGGAGACTGGTTCTGGGCATGCTCAGTACTTTCTGGGCATGCTCAGTACAAAAGCAGGATCCTGTTACAACGCAACTGAACGCATTCTGCTAGGCAGGATCCAGCACTCATTGAAATGCATTGCAGCTCGCGGCGCAATGTGAAGGATCCTGTGAGATGCGTTATTTTGACAAAGCAAAAAAACGCTACATGTTGCGTTTTTGAAACATGTCAAAATAACGCAAAAGGACGGATCCTGCGTCTAACGGACGCAAACGCATGCAAACGCAGGTGGACGCGAGTCCATTGAAAATGCATTGCAGTGAAAACGGATTTGCACAGGATCCGTACTTCCGTTAAAAAAACGGTTTTAACGGATGTTAAAAAGACGTAGTGTGAAACCAGCCTTAGGCTGGTTTCACACTACGTCTTTTTAACATCCGTTAAAAACGTTTTTTTAACGGAAGTACGGATCCTGTGCAAATCCGTTTTCACTGCAATGCATTTTCAATGGACTCGCGTCCACCTGCGTTTGCATGCGTTTGCGTCCGTTAGACGCAGGATCCGTCCTTTTGCGTTATTTTGACATGTTTCAAAAACGCAACATGTAGCGTTTTTTTGCTTTGTCAAAATAACGCATCTCACAGGATCCTTCACATTGCGCCGCGAGCTGCAATGCATTTCAATGAGTGCTGGATCCTGCCTAGCAGAATGCGTTCAGTTGCGTTGTAACAGGATCCTGCTTTTGTACTGAGCATGCCCAGAAAGTACTGAGCATGCCCAGAACCAGTCTCCAGTGATCTGTCTATCTCTCTACTCCCTCCCTCACCCCCTCTCTCTCTATCTATGTCTTTCCCCCTTCCTCTCCTGTCTCTCTCTCCCCTGCCTGAAAGCTGCGGACACTCGTAACCAAGGTAAATATCGCGTAACCACTTCTCTTAGTTACCCGATGTTTACGTTGGTTACGTGTGCAGACAGCCCGGCTCCTAGCAGCTGCAGACACTCGTAACCAACATAAATATCGGGTATCCAAGGCCGATGTTTACCTTGGTTACCAGCGTCTGCAGCTGTCAGAAGCCTCCTCCCAGTCTAGTTCCCCTCACTCCCGATCACATGACTCCAATGCCCGCCCCTAAATATCCAGTGCAGGATCCTGCAAAATAACATATGCGTTTGCATACGTTATTTGCTGTAAAAGCAGGATCCGTACTTCCGCTAAAAAAACGTTTTCAGCGGATGTTAAAAAGACGTAGTGTGAAACTAGCCTTACCAGACTATATTCTCTTAGTATTTCCCAGGCTTATTATCTAAATAATGTTGAGCAAACTTTTATCGCTCTTGAACATGCTTTTTGTTCAGCAATGAAGTTTTCCTGAGTGTGTATACAGGCAGTAGAGGTTGAGTGCATTACTTATTGTTTTCTTTATTGTACCTGATGATTCCAGATCTTTCTATAGCTCTCCACAGGTGGTCCTTGGCTATTTTACAACTCTTCTGATAATGCTTTTCACTCTTCTGTCTGAAATCTTGTGGGGACCACCGGTTGTGGCCAGTTTTTAGTGAAATGATGTTCTTTCCACTTCCGAATTATTGACCCAACATTTCTTACTGGAACCTTCAGTAGTTTAGATTCTTCTTTTAACCAATGCCATCAGCATGTTTTGCAACAATAAGGTTTTAAAGGCCTTGAGACAGCTCATTGGTTTTACCCATCATGAGATGTTTTGGTAATAAGACACCATTTTATACGCCATCAGTTTAACATGATAATATTATTTTTCACTAAATGGCAGGATTTCTTTCTAATTACTGATAGACTTCAGCTGGTGTTATGACTTTCCATGGGTTTTTGCACCTATCTTAATGTGTTCAATACTTTTTCTCTGTATCATTTTTCATTATTACACATCACTAATTTTATGAACATTTATGGTTTGATTTGAGAAATCCATGTCATTAGCACCTTTAGAAATATATTTACGTAGAAAATTGGTGACGTATTCAATACTTATTTCACTCCCTATATATACCAGAGCATTAAAAATATAAGGGGTTACCAAACTTGTAATCCTGTTGCTTACTGATATTAATAGAAACCGGTCTTGAGGTATGGCAGTGCCATTTAAGGGGACCTGACAGCTGATGCATGCTGTCCAATCTGTGGGCAGCATGTGTCATCCACTGACAGTATTATCTCAGCCAGGTATATTTGGCCACAGTTTTGGCAGATGTTTTCTGTGGATTATTAGCAATACTACGATATGCTGTTTTCTTTTTATTTATTAAGATTAGTGATGGGCGGACTCGCAGATAACCATCACCGGCGGGTCCTTGTTATCTGGTTTTTAAAATCCAATTTCTGGCCGGATGCCGGTCCTCACAGGGGCATTCTTACATGCTAAGGGGGCCGACTAGCCAAGGAAACTAACGCCCTTGTGACTAGTCCCTGGGTCATTAACATATTATAAAGGATCTTTAGAAATACTTTTTCTAAAGATCCCCTTATCTCGCTACTAGATGCAGAGACGGTTAGGCAGAGATTAGAAATATGCACCCAGAACTGCTCGTGGTTCTAGGTGCATATTGCATCTGACAGGTTCACTTTAATTATTCTCTCACCTCATTTTGAATAGATAAGTATTATATTGTACCCTGATCCTGCTCTTTTCCTCCCAATACCCTTCTACCTTTGGTTAGTCATATTCACAAATAGAAATAGCAAGCTGGGGCTTGGTAATAGAGTGGATAAGAATTACAGTATACCGAATACACCCCAGACTTTGCTGTCTCTCTCTTGTTAAAAACTTTATCAGGAGTAGTACAGTGGACAGAATGCAGAGACTACTCACTTGGCACATCTGACCCACTGTAACTGTGCTGATGTTTTGAATCTTTTGGAACTTTTTTGTATATAGTATTATTTCCATTTGTTTAGTGTCGAAAACTGATCGGGATACATGTTACAGGGGGTTTTACTGAGCAAATAAAATTTACATTTTATTGTACACTTCCACAGGAATTAAATAATCATTTTCAATTGGTGCACCAAATTCTGACTACACCAGATCTCCTTTCCACTATTAAGTTACTTCTAGTTTAATTCTTGTAATACAGCGTAAATGCAAAAACATAGAGCCAAAATAAAAGTAACCCAACCACAAAAGGTGATGACTAACAATAATGGGGAGGATTTTTAAAGAGTGATTTTTTTTATATGCTAGTCTTAAGCAGGCTTTACATGCTGCAACATGGCTAGCGATGTCGCGAGCAATAGCACCCACCCACGTCGGTGGCGCGTCACGGTGTGATTGCTGCCGTAGCGAACAATATCGTTATGGCAGCGTCACATACATTTACCTGTTCACCGACGTCGCTGTGGCCGCCGAATAATCTCTCCTTTAAGGGGAGGTTAGTTCGGCATCACTAAGCGGCCGCCCAATAGAAGCGGAGGGGCAGAGATGAGCGGCCGGAACATCCCGCCCACCTCCTTCATTCCTCATTGCCGGCGGCCGCAAGTACGATGTTGTTCCACGTTCCTGCGGTGTCACACATAGCGATGTGTGCTGCCGCAGGAACGACAAACAACCTGCGTTCCAAACGAGGAACGATTTTTTAAAAATGAACGGCGTGTACACAACGAATGATTTGACACCTTTTTGTGATTGTTACTGATCGCAAAAAGGTGTCACACACACAACGACATCGCTAACGAGGCCAGATGTGCGTCACCAACACCGTGATCCCGATTATATCTTGTTAGCGATATCGTTGTGTGTAAATGGGCCTTTAGGCCACGTTCACGTCAGTGAAAAACACACACTTTTTATACTGACGTGATAAAGGTATGTCTGTCCCTCTGTGTGCCGTGATTTTAGCTCACGTGTGATCTCCATGTGCTATCCGTGATAATACACGGAGATCAGGCACTTATAATGACCTGTCCACGCCGCTGCTCTCCGTGGTGCTGAAGTCTCATGCGATGCTGTGTCCGGCCAATGCTGTCTTCCCTCTGCTGCTGTTTCCAGGTTGGCTGTGCAGTGAATATGCATGAGCATAATTAGTCAGCCTGGAAGCAGAGACAGCAGCGGCTGAAGATAGCATCGCTGGAGAAAGTGAGTTTAAAAAGCTTTTTATTTTCAATGTCTGTGTTTTTCTGGTACGTGTTTTACGGATCCCACCACTGTGTGGTCCATGGGACATCAGTGATGCCAGAAAAAAATCTGACTTGTCTCTGTGCGTAGCACATGGATGCGTGTGTATGCCGCATGGAGACACGGTCAGTGAAAAATCACTGACGTGTACGCAAACCCATTGATTTTAATGGGTCTGCGTTTGTCCATGATTCTGATATATATAAAAACTGCAACATACGTACCAGAATCACTAACGTGTGATGGAGGCCTAAGGGCTCATGGGCACATTGCCGAATTTCATGCATTTACGCTGTGTATTGCACTGCAGCGTAAATGCATGCGTCCCTGCACAATCTATGTAGATTGTGCATCATCCTTGCGCACGTTGCTTTTATGAACGCAGCAATTTGGGTGCTAAAATTTTGACCCAAATCCGTGCGTTAATAAAATGAGCATGTCAATTCATTTGTGCATTCTTGATGCAGCTCCCGCTCTGTCTATGGGAGAGGCAGCATCCCGAGCGCATGAAATCGGCTTTTTTCCTGCAGAAACACTGCATCCATTATGCAGTGTTTCCGCAGCGATTTGACGCGCACATGTGCTGTTAAATCCCTGCAGAAATTTATGCAGGGACACAACGCAACGTGCGCACACAGCCTGAGGCCTCTTTCACGCATCCGTTAAAAACCACGCATGTTTATCACGGACGTGTCAAAAGGTGCATTTTGCCCTGCGTGACCCGTGTTTATGGGCTACGTGTGTTCTCCGTGTGTTATACATGATAACACACAGAGAACGGAAACTTTCTGCTCACCTGTCCCTGGCGTTGCTGTCATTGGTGCTGATCTTCTGTCTCCGGTCCTGCCGACTCCCCGCTGCTGCAGCTTCCGGCCACAGTGATGTGAATATTCAATTAGCATAATGAGCGGCGGTCGGCAGCAAGTGACAGCAGCGGCAGAGACTGCAAGGCTGGAGAAGGTGAGTAATGTTTAGGTTTTTTTTCTCACAGACACATGTCTTCTCTCCGGTGCGTGTCACACGCAACACATCCGTGTGGTCCGTGTGCATTACGTGTGACACGTTTGCGTTCTGTGTGACACCCGTGATGCCAGAGAGAAAACGGACATGTCGGCGTGAGAAACACACGGACACACGTAAGTACGGAATGGACACACGTTTCATGCGCAAATACTTACGTGTGTCCAAAACCATAGGAATACCTAGGTTTACGTGTGCACGTGTCTCCGGTACGTGAGAAAACTGCCAAACACGTAGCAGCGACACGTGCGTGTGAAGGGGGCCTTAAGCTGTTTTTAGACAGTATGATTTTGAAACGATAGCGATTGACGAGCGAATACTTATTACTTGTACAATATTGATGCAGCGGTCGCTAGTCGTTCATAAAACCATGCATTACAGCTTATAAGCGACTCATTACACAGTGAAATTTTACAAAGTGATCATTTTTAAGCAAGTTGAAAGATCTGTTTTCACGGCAATCACACTATATTGCGATCGCTAGCAGCTATTACACATTGTGATTATTGCTGTCTTAAGAAAAATATAGCGATTTTACGTGCAATTTTTGCCTCTTTACTTCATAAGTGTGCTGAAGTAAGATGTGCCTAATTTTTTCTAGTCATATCTGGTGTAAATTATAAAAAAAATGTTGGTAACAGGCCTGGCCTTTCCTCAGTGCCCATCCAAATTTAGAACTTTTTCAAGAATGCTGGAAATATTTTAAAAAGTTGTCAATTTGCAATTAGGATTCAACCACCATTTTGGCCCTCATATCTTAAAAAATATACCTATGTATATGGTACTGATTCAACAAGTGGTAATAAGATGCATTGGACATGACAGGTTTATGTTCTGTTATGAAACTTTACAGGGAATTTTTAAAGCAAGTATATTAGATAATAGCTTAGATTATGGAATCAAATAGCTAGTGAGTTAGGAAGAAAATGGCTTTGCCTTTGGACCACCCCTTTAATTATTTCTGGACTGCACATAGACTTTAAATGTCCAAGCAATTCACTCTTAGGCCAGTTTCAGACATCCATGTTTCAGGTACGTGTAACATCCATTTTTAACACGGATGCCACACATACCCATGTTACTCTCTGGAGTTACACACACGTCTGTGTTTTCACAAGGATACATGTTGTTTTTTTCTCCGGTATCACGGGTGTCACACGGATCGCACACTGATGTGATCCGTGTGACATTAGTGTGACATGTACCGGAGAAAACACGTGTCTGAAATAAAAAGATTTTCTATACTCACCTGGCTCCAGCGCTGCTCTCTTCTGCTTCTCACCCCTGCTAATTATGCTTATTGAATATTCGCTGCACCTCAGACCTGGAAGCAGGATCGTCAGTGCCAGGGACAGCATCGCCGGTGACAGGTGAGTATCCAGCAAGCGGTGTGTGTGCAGTGACATCCAGGAGGTCATCCAAGTTCCCAGTAAACTCTGATGAACCCGTGAAGTCACCGTTTTGACACCTGCTGTAACACGGGTCTCACGGGGGGTGTCATTAGGAAGTCATCAGAGTTCATTGGAACTCCAATAACCTCCTGGATGTCACTGTACACACACACTGCTTGCTTTCTGGATATTCACCTGTCACCGGCAATGCTGTCCCCGGCGATGCTGTCCCCAGCACTGTTCCCGGTGATGCTGTCCTCAGCGATGCTGTCCCTGGTGATTCTGCTTCCAGGTCCGAGGTGCAGTGAATATTCAATGAGGATAATTAGCGGGGGTTAGAAGCAGGAGGCAGCAGAGCTGAAGACAGCAGCGCTGGATACAGGTGAATTTAGAAAATCTTTTTATTTCAAAGACATGTGTTTTCTCCAGTACGTTTCACACAGATGTCCCACGCATGACACACGTGTGACACACATATGACCATACACATGCGTGGGGCTTGTACTTGATTAAACACGGACGCCTTATTCCTGCACTAATTTTCCTAAACTTCAATGCAGTCGAAGTAGCTTTCACTAGATTGTGAAGTGGTGGGGGAGGGGTGCTGGCTGTTATAGTTAGTGTATAAAATAAATGAAAAAACATAAAAATAGCAAAAATAAAAAAAATAAAATAAAATAGAAAAAAAAATGCATAAGTAACGAAAAACCAGACACAGTCTAAATTGCTGCTTCTAGTGTTCCCCTTTTTATGGAAAGGGGAACACAATTTAAAATGTTTTTTCGCAGTCCTTTGTAAACGTAAATAAAGACGAAAAAAGTGATCAATAGACACATATTTATTATTTTTCTTTACATTTTCCAATAATATTAACAAAAACTGGAGTGTAAAAAAAGTAATAAATATTAAACCCAATGTGTTGCAGAAAAAAGAGGCAAAAATTATTTAATTATCTGAATGAGATAAAATTATAGAGCCATTAAATGCGCATATATGATAAAACCTGAAAATGTCTGTGGTCAGGAATGAGGTAAACAGCCCAGTTATGAACTGGTTAAATAGCTACTGGGAATAAAAATACAGTGTACAGTAATGCACATAAATGAAACAGTAAAACGAAGAATAGTAATATGCAGTTAGGGTTTGTTCTTACAGGGCTTTTTTCACAAAAAAAACACAAAATGAGTGTTGGTAGGAAAAATGCTGCATATATTCAGTGCATTTTCGATGCGTTTTTATTCACTTAATTGTATATAAAAATAAATGCAGCAAGAAGGCTGAAAGAATTAAAATGCTGCCCTTTTTTAAATATAATCACAATGCAGTTTGCAAAATGCAAGAGAAACCCCACACACGTTTTTCATTGACGTGTTAAAGGTGCGTATATCCCTCTGTGTGCCGTGATTTTGGCACACGTTTGATCTCCATATGCTATCTGTGATAGTACACAGAGATCAGGCACTTATACTCACCTGCCCACGCCGCTGCTGTCCGTGGTGCTTAAGTCTCCCACGATGCTGTGTCTGTCCACCGCTGTCTCCCCTCTGCAGCAACTTCCGTGGATCGGCAGTACATTCCATATTCATCAGCATAATTAGCCAGCCTGGAAGCAGAGACAGCAGCGGCCGGAGACAGCACCGCTGGAGAAGGTGAGTTTAAAAAGCTTTTTATTTTAAATGTACGTGTTTTTCTGGTACGCGTTTCATGGATCACACCATAGTGTGGTCCGTGGGACATCAGTGATGCCAGAAAAAAACGGACCTGTCTCCGTGTTCCGTGTGGAGGACACGGACACGTGTGTACGTCGCATGGAAACATATCATTGAAAAATCACTCATGTGTGCACAGACTCATTGATTTTAATGGGTCTGCGTATGTTCGTGATTCTGGTATGTATAAAAACTAGCACATACGTCCCAGAATCACTGACGTGTGACGGGGGCCTTTAAGAGATTTTAGAAATGTCATGTATTATTTAGACAATTTAAATAACTGTAAGAGAACGATTTGTAAAAAAAAATTGTTTTTTAACCCTTTCATAACCAGGGGTGTTTGGGGCCTTTTTACCAGAGCAAAATGTTACGTTTTAGAATACTGCATTCCAAAGGTGTGTTTCCATTTAATCAATGCACCATAAAGCCATGTTTTAAATGCAGATTTTGTTGTAAATTTGCCGTGCATCTCACCCTGTGCATTGCAAGAGGTGAAATCCACAATGAAATCCTCACCGCATGTTGATTTCCCTGCAGATATTTTCTCAGTGTGGGTGAGATTTGTTAGAAGCGCATTCACTTTGCTACTTGAATAATATTCATCTGCAAATCTGCTTAGAAAATGCACAGTGTATTCATGTGAAAATACCTTAAAGATTTTTATATTCTCTAGTCTACACCAAATTGTTTGTTTCAGAACGTGTACGACTTTCTTATTGTTTAAGATTGTAGCCGATATCAATTATGTTTATAACTTTTATTTAGTAAAAAATAACAAAAAAAGTGTTCTCATTTTTTTATACTCAGATTCATTTAATATATAAATATTTACCTAAAAATGAATCCACTAACATTTCCATTTATAAGAAGGTCAAGCATATGTAGATTGGTTAACATATTACATCTGTACAGTGCCCAGGACAAGAACCCTATCATAAGTTAAAATACATAACGTATTTTTTCATTTTATAAAATACACCGGATTATAAGGGGTACTTTACACGCTTCAACATCGCTAACGATTTATCGTTGGGGTCACGGTGTTTGTGACGCACATCCGGGGTCGTTAGCGACATCGCAGCATGTGACAAGTATGAGCGACCTTCAATGATCGCAAAAGTGGTAAAAATCGTTGGTGTTGGAGAGGTCGTCCAAACACCAAATATCGTTGTCTGGTGAGTAGCGATGTTGTTCCTCGTTTCTGCGGCATCACACATCGCTATGTGTGACACCGCAGGAGTGATGAACATCTCCTTACCTCCGTCCACCGGCAATGAGGAAGGAAGGAGGTGGGCGGGATGTTCCAGCCGCTCATCTCCGCCCCTCCTCTGCTATTGGATGGCTGCCGTGTGACGTGGCTGTGATGCCGCACGAACCGCCCCCTTAAAAAGGAGGCGGTTCACAGGCAACAGTGACGTCGTTAGACAAGTAAGTACGTGTGATGGGTGTTAGCAATATTGTGCGCCACGGGCAGTGATTTGCCCGTGACGCACAACCGACAGGGGCGGGTACGCTCGCTAGCGATATCGGTTCCGATATCGCAGTGTGTAAAGTACCCCTAAGACGCACCCCAAATTTGAAGGAGGAAAATAGGAAAAAAATAATATTTACTGTTAAAATAAGGGTCCATGTTATAATCCTAGTGCCTCTTATAATAGCTCACCAGAGGGGAGTGGTGGTGGAGAAGCCGCGCAAGAAGGTCACAGGAAACAGGGTAGGCAATACTGCGGGCACGTAGGCGGGGGTGTTGAGGCTCAGGAGAGTCATTGTGTGGAGGGTCGCCGATACTCATGGGGTGTTACAACAGCGGGTGTCATTGATCTGCCAGCGGGCTCGGAGGAAGGGGTGTCGTGGCTCAAGAGGGTCAGTGTGCGGCAGCAGAGGGTCGATGATACTGTGGGGTGTCATGGCGGCAAGGATCATTAATCTGCCGGCGGGCTGTGGGCTGCTTTGAATCACCTGCAGTTGACAAGATGCAGATCACCTGCAGTTGACTTCAAGAAAATGGTCGCGGAGGTGGTGCGTGCGCAGATTGACTCTATGGACTTCAAGAAAATGGCTGTGGAATCCTATCTGCGCACATGCCACCTCTATGGACATTTTCTTGAAGTGCATTGAGTTAACTGGGGACGATTCAAAGCAGCCCACAGTCCGCCGGCAGATCAATGGTGCTCCCCACGAGCCTGCAGTATCACCGACCCTGCGCCACTACTGCTGCCCTGGTATGCCATATGCGGTTTGTAAGATCCACCCCCATTTTTCCCCCAGTTTTGGGGGAAAAAAGTGTCTTACAAACCGGGAAAATGCAGTACTCCTCTACATTGAATATAATCTTCCAGGTACGGAATTTTTTTTTAGAAATGGCACAAATCTAGAAGACCATGGATGTTATTTTATGGTGGATATAGTGCACATTTTGTGTGGCAAGATCATTTCAATGCCATACACATATTTTTATGACATACATAATATAAAATTTGTGCATGTGGGAATTTTTTTTACATGTTTTTTTCTAATTTGATTTATTTTTTATCTAACATTGTTAATGTTTGTTTTACATTTTACTATATTTATCTATTGAATACGTTTTTTGTACTGTGGGATGTGCAGGTTTAGAGGGAACACATCTATACGTTCGCAATTTTAATCATATGTAGATCACTGGTAACAGTGATGTAATCGTAACACATACATACAGAGACATACACAGACATGTAGGGAAGACTGCATCTACTCTGCATGCCTCCAAATCCCGTCTGCACACGGAATCTCTGTGATGTAATTATTGATGTCATCATAATATTTCTTATCACATGGACCATGCAATCAGTACAATACTATACAGTATATGGCAGGCAAAAGGTTATTCTGCAGCAATGGCTTGTTTTGTAATGCTATGTAAATAGCAAAAATTACTATAAAGTTAGTGCAGAGTATATCACAATAGTGAGTACACCCCTGACATTTTTATAAACATTTTATTTTATCTTTTCATGGTACAACACTGAAGATATGACATTTTGATACACTGTAAAGTAGTCAGTGTACATCTTGTATAACAGTGTAAATTTGATATGCACTCTAAATAATTCATCAACACACAGCCATTAATGTCTAAAACACCCCTAAGATAAAATGGCTAAATTGGGCCCAATTAGCCATTTTCTCTCCCCGATGTCATGTGACTCATTAGTGTTACAAGGTCTCAGGTGTGAATGGGGAGCAGGTGTGTTAAATTTGGTGTTTTCACTCACAGTCTCTCATACTGGTCATTGGAAATTCAAAATGGCACATCAAGAAGATGTGAAAAAGAATTCTCTGAGGATTTGTAAAAAAGGAAGGTTGTTTTAAATAAAGATGACCTAGGCTATAAGACAACATCATGAAACTGAGCTGCAGAACAGTGGCCAAGACCATACAGCAGTTAAAAAAGGCAGGGTTCCACTCAGAACAGGCCTCACCATGGTCGACCAAAGAAGTTGCATGCATGTGCTCAGCATCATATACAGAGGTTGTCTTTTCAAATAGACATATGAGTGCTGATAGCACTGCTGCAGTAATTAAAGGGGTGGGGGGTTATCCTGTCTGTGCCCAGATCATACGCCGCACACTGCATAAAATTTGTCTGCACAGAGGTTGTCCCAGAAGGAAGCTTGTTTTACAGATGATGTATAAGAAAGCTCGCAAACAGTTTACTTAAGACAAGCACACTAAGCACAGGGATTACTGGAACCATGTTCTGTGGTCTGATGAGACCAAGATAAACATTTGGTTCAGATGACGTCAAGCATGTGTGTCAGCAACCATGTGAGGAGTACAAAAACAAGTATGCCTTACCTACAGTCAAGCATGGTGGTGAGAGTATAATGGTTTGAAGCTGCATGAGTGCTGCTGGCTGTGGGGGCTACAGTTTATTGAAAGAACCACGAATGCCTACATGTACTGCGACATACTGAAGCAGAGCATGATCCCCTCCCTTCAGAAACTGTGCCGCACAGCAGTGTCCCAACATGACAATGACCCCAAACATGCCTCCAAGGACAACGACCCCAAATACGCCTCTAAGACGAGCACTTCCTTGCTAAATAAACTGAGGGTAATGGTGCTGGAGTGGCCAAGAATAACTCCAGACCTAAACCCTATTGAGCAACTATGGTGCATCCTCTGACAGAAGGTGGAAGAGCGTAAGGTCTCTAACATCCACTAGCTCCATGATGTCATCATGGAGGAGTGGAAGAGGATTCCAGTGTAATGCTCTAGTGAACTGCATGCACAAGAGAATTAAAGCAGTGCTTGAAAATAATGGTGGCCACATAAAATTTGGGTACTTTGGGCACAATTTGGCCACTTTCACTTAGGGCTATACTTACTTTTGTTGCCAGCAGTTTTGATATTAATGGGTGCATTATTTAGAGGGGACACAAAATTTACACTGTTATACAAGCTGTACACTGACTACTGTACATTGTATCAAAGTGTCAGATCTTCAGTCTTCAGTGGAAATAAAGAAATGCAATAGGGTCTTAGCCAAATATTTTGCAGGTGCAAAAAAGAGCTAGTCGCTCTTCTTGCCAGGTAGAGTGATCAACAGTATTGAACGCATAAACAGCTGCTGCATGGTCCTTGAGCCTTCAGGCTAAAGGCAATAAACTCGAACCAGGAAAAAAAAGTGGATAAATGATTGTGGATAAATCAGCACTGCTATAGACAAAAGAATCCAAGTCGTAGATTGTTAAAAGGTGGTTTACTTCGATGCGTTTCGAAGTAAAACCCCACATCTCACTCAGGAAAAGCCACCAAATACAGAGAGGTGACAGTGGTCCGATTTATATACAACCAGATCTTTTCAAAAAAGACCACCATAGAAACACATGACAAACCAAGTCAGAGTTTAAAGGGTTACTGATATTGCAGCTGTAATGCTTGCAAAAATAAGAATGAAACCACTTTTAACAATCTACGACTTGGAACCTTTTGTCTACAGCAGTGCAAATTTAGCCATGTTTTTTCCCTACAAAAAGGTAGATAGTCAGCTTTCCCCAATCACTTGTCTGGTATGATGACTGCAGGCTCTGAAGGATCCGACACAGAGAAAGTAGGTGGAAACGCACTCAATGAAATCAGGGAACAAAAGAAGATTTTCATCCAGCGTATCACTCCAGGAACCGTCTTAATATTTACAACATAGCTTTTATTTTGCAAAAT
This sequence comes from Anomaloglossus baeobatrachus, assembly GCF_048569485.1. Taxonomy (NCBI): domain Eukaryota; kingdom Metazoa; phylum Chordata; class Amphibia; order Anura; family Aromobatidae; genus Anomaloglossus; species Anomaloglossus baeobatrachus. Next base: position 483,668,406 of record NC_134353.1, on the reverse strand, counting down.
GTAAAATTAGTCATAATGCATGTATCCGACAGAGAGAAAGATGCGTTATTTAAGCTAAATATCCTCAGACAATGCGTTTCAATGTACACCATGTTTCAAATTATTATGCAAATCATATTTTTCTCTGATTTTCCTAAATGGTCGGTGCAAATGACAGTCAGTCTAATAAAAGTCATCACCCGTTAGAGTATACATTGAATTTTATTGAAGAAACCTCCCAATGATAACAGTATAATCTTCAAAATTTTAAAAAACCCTCAAAATGCACTGTTCCAAATTATTAGGCACAGTAGAGTTTCTAAACATTTTATATGTTATAAAGAACTGAAAATGCTCATCTGTGGAATTTGCAGCATTAGGAGGTAACACTCATTGAAATAAAAAGCTATTTAAATCCAAAACATCCTAACAGGCCAAGTTACATGTTAACATAGGAACCCTTCTTTGATATCACCTTCACAATTCTTGCATCCATTGAACTTGTGAGTTTTTGGAGAGTTTCTGCTTGATTTCTTTGCATGATGTCAGAACAGCCTCCCAGAGCTGCTGTTTTGATGTGAACTGCCTCCCACACATCCCTCATAGATCTCTTGCTTGATGATACTCCAAAGGTTCTCTATAGGGCTGAGGTCAGGGGAAGATGGTGGCTACACCATGAGTTTATCTCCTTTATGCCCATAACAGCCAATGACACAGAGGTATTCTTTGCAGCATGAGATGGTGCATTGTCATGCATGAAGATGATTTTGTTCCTGAAGGTACGTTTCTGCTTTTTGTACCATGGAAGAAAGATGTCAGTCAGAAACTCTATATACTTTGCAGAGGTCATTTTCACACCTTCAGAAACCCTAAAGGGGCCTACCAGATGTCTCCCCATGATTCCGGCCCAAAACATGACTCCTCCACCTCCTTGCTGACGTCGCAGCTTTGTTGGGACATGGTGGCCATCCACCAACCATCCACTACTCCATCCATCTGGACCATCTAGGGTTGCTCGACACTCATCAGTAAACAAGACTGTTTGAAAATTAGTCTTCATGTATGTCTGGGCCCACTGCAACCGTTTCTGCTTGTGAGCACTGGTTAGGAGAGGCTGAATAGTAGGTTTATGCACCACTGCAAGCCTTTGAAGAATCCTACACCTTATGGTTCGAGGGACTCCAGAGGCACCAGCAGCTTCAAATATCTGTTTGCTGGTTTGTAATGGCTTTTTAGCAGCTTCTCTCTTAATCCAATGGACTTGCCTGGCAGAAACCTTCCTCAATCTGCCTTTATCATTACGAACACGTATGTGCTCAGGATCAGTCACAAATCTCTTCACAGTACGATGATCACGCTTACGTTTTCGTGAAATATCTAATGTTTTCATCCCTTGTCCAAGGCATTGCACTATTTGATGCTTCTTGGCAGTAGAGAGATCCTGCTTCTTTCACATGTTACTTGAAAACTGCGGCCTGCTTAATATTGTGGAACACCCAGTTTTCCTTTTGTTGGGCTTATCTGGCAAACTAATTATCACAGGTATCTGAGACTGATTTCAGTGATCCAAAGAACCCTGAGACACAATACCATCAATGAGTTTCATTGGAAAAAAAAATAAAATTAATCGCTATGACACAAATCTAATTTGCGTAATGATTTGGAATATGGTGTCTTAAACGTCTTCGTCATGGTCTAAATAAAAAGTGATGCACCACTATTTTAAAAGAGTACCTAGATCAAAACCAAAACCAAAAGGTCTAGCAGTGAAATTAACTAAACTAAATGTGGGTGTATTAAATGTGGGTGTGATAAAATCCAAAGGAAAAAAAAGGAAGGATAATATCAATTAATATATCAGCTATTTGCTTAAATAGAAATCTACACACATTATAGTTAACTGTGCACTCATATAAAAATATTTAGAGGCTAAGTTATGTTATTGTCATGGTATTATTTTAAGAAATATTGATATATAATATCAAAGAAAATATGCATTAAAAGACATATTGGGGAAGGGAGAAAATCCAAGATAGTAAATACTTATTTAGAATGATCGATATCAGGAGAGGTAATAGTGTAATATGTGATATCTCTTATGATTCTGAGTTTTACAAACAGTTAATATTAATATTCCCAAAAAAAGAGACTATCAAATTTGTTAATAATGAAATTATAGTTTTCTAAATAGGGACATCACAAATTTAGGAGGGAAACCAGGATATTTGAAACTTGTTTGAGTCAATAAAAAAAAACAAATCCAACATAGACATAAAAAAGTTAACAAGTGATATAATAGCAGTAATCCGTATCAATAAATATTTATGCCGTCATAAAACAAGCTTAATTAGTTATTTTCACTGCTAGACCTTCCAGTCTAGGTACTTTTTAAAATGGTGGTGGATCACTTTTTATTTAGACCATGATGAAGACATTTAATATGTTGAAACGCGTAGTCTGAACCTATTCAGCTTAAATAACGCATCTTTCTGTCTGTCGGATACACGCATGATGGCTAATTTTAAATTTTCAAAATAAAAGCTATGTTTTAAAGATAAAGACGGTTCCTGGAGTGATACGCTGGATGAAAATCTTCTTCTGTTCTATGTTTTTTTCACGGTTCGAATGTATATCTTCAGTGTTGTCCCCTTGAAAGGATATAATAAAATATTAACAAAAATGTGTGGGGTGTACTCACTTTTGTGATATATTGTAGCTAGATAGATAAGTAAAAAAAACCTGGAACAGCACAAAACAAATATGATAAAGTGGGTGCGAAACCCTCCGAAACAGCTTTATCCAAGGCAAATAGATGAGAAAAACAAATAGATGAAAAAAAGAAGGCAGCACTCCAAATGTAACAAAAAAATGTGCTAATAAATTCCACATTTTTTTGTTACTTTTGGAATGCTGCCTTGTTTTTTCATCTAGAAAGACAGACATACGGACAGATAGGGAAGCCCTACTTATACTATTATAGATCGTCTTTCTTTTGGATATTATTCTGCAGTTTGCAGTAATATTGATCAAATGTGTGGATTAAGAGCTTCCACCGTATGTCCTCTCTAGTTTATAATATGAAATAAATATGTAACAGAAAGAATCCCTGAATGACCCTTTAAGCAGAGCGGGAAGGATTAGGAGATACTTGTTTACAGAGCAGAACAAGTAGAGCTTTATTTAACAAATCCTTCATGATTAGGATACCCTGTAGCTACTATGAAGCAAGAACTAAAGTCCGCACTGGCTTGAGCATGCTCATTTATAAGGACAAACAGCGTGAAATAAAGCCAGCGATCACTGAAAACCTCAGTGTTCATACTGTCGAGATGTTTTCTCCTTTTGTGTTATGCAGATGTTGTGTATGTATATTACTGCAATTTATATGATCCTTGTTGTGAAATAACAAAGATCTCCACCAAAAATAGCTTAACTAGTTAACGTTAAAGAATGAAAAAATATTATTCTAGATACAGTTCTTTTAATTTATATATGTGTTAATATATAAAAGTACACTGAATGTGTCATCAGACAATAACCTTTTGTTTAAATTAGATTCTTGTGTTACATGTACAGTACTGTGCAAAGGTTTTAGGCAGATGTGGAGAAATGCTGCAAAGTAAGAATTGTTTAAAAACTACTTAATTTATTTGTATTAATTAACAAAATGCAAAAGTGAATGAGCAAAGTAAAAATCTAAATCCAATCAATATTTTGGTGTGCCTTCAAAACAGCATTAATTTGTCTGGGTATAATTGCACAGTTTTTGAAGGAACTCTGCTGGTAGATTATTATAAACATCCTTGTGAACTAACCACAGATCTTCTGTGGATGTAGGTTTAAGCAAATCCCTCTGTACCTTGTCACACCGGTCACTCACACTGGTGGTAAGCACCACCCTACTTACTTCAGTCACTGCTCTGCTCTTCCCATCCTCGGATTGTCTGTCTGAGCTGCCTACTGTAGCCTTTCCAATGCTGCTGCATCCTCCCGCTGCTGGTGAGTTTCCACCTGGCTATAGGGAAGTGTGGCCAGATTCTGCAGGAATTTAAGTCCACTGTGTCTGGCAGAGTTTAGGGTAACTGGCATATCCCCAAGCAGCAGGGGGTTGTTTAGCCAACTCCTCCCACCACTCCTCACCTGATCTAGGTTCTTGTTCAGTTTCTGTCAAGATTCCTGCAAAATGCTTTCTAGTATTGTCTCTCTTCCTGTTTTCTGATCGGCTTGCCTACTTGTTTATTCTGACCTCTCGAGTGGCCCAGCCTATTTGTCATGCAATGTGCTGCTCTATACGCACCAGCTGTCATGGTGACTTTGGACTCTGTTAACACTGAATAGCTCTAGGTAGCGGAGCTACTCACCCTGTCACTGTAATTATGGACCATAAAAATGTCTTGCATCTTGTTTCTGAGACAAGCTCGGTGGTCTTTGTTCTTTAACAGGTTTAATTTTTTCATTACCTATCATCCTGGTTCAAAAAATACTAAGGCAGATGCATTGTCCAGGAGTTGTCCAGGTGGGGAACCTTATGAGAAAATAATGCCCATCCTGCAGAAGGAAGTGGTATTGTCGGTACTCAGTACAGAGGTTGAGTCTGCGATTGCTGAGACCCAGGATGAGACACCATCTTGGGTTCCTGTGAACAAGTCATTTGTTCTCCTGAACCTTTGCCTTAAGCTTTTGGGGGAACCTCATGATTCTGTTTTGGCTGGTCACCCTGGGGTGAAGAGCACACTGGATCTCCTATTGTGTCATTTTTGGTGGCCCAAAATCGGGAGGGATGTGGTCTCCTATGTGTCTACTTGTGCCACTTGTGTCATTTGTGCGTGTGGTTGTATGCTGCCTTTGAGTGTACCTAGTAAACCATGCACAGATATTTCCATGTACCGTACTTCATTACAGATCTGCCTCCTTCTGCAGGTAATATGGTTATTTTGGTTGTGGTTGACAGATTTTCCAAAATGACAAATTTTATTGCCTTGCCTTCTTTGCCTAATGCTAAGACGTTAGCCCAGGTATTTATTCGGGAGATTATTAGACTCCATGGAGTCCCATTTAACATTGTCCCTGATAGGGGTGCTCAGTTTATTGCTAACTTTTAAGGTCATTCTGCTCTCGCTTGGGGATTAAGGGTAAGTTCACACAGTGCGTTTTTCCGCGGCGTTTTTGCGCGTTTTTCGGGTGCGTTTTTGCTCAGAAAATTGCATGACTTTGCTTCCCCAGAGTTTTCATTTTTTCATTTCATTTTTTCTGTCTGCACACAGCGTTTTTTTAGCTGCGTTTTTGTAGTGCCCACAAAAACGCAGCATGTCAATTATTTTTGCGTTTTTCACTGCGTTTTCCACCCATTGAGTTCAATGAGATGTTCAAAAAGTCAATGAAAACAGCAAATTGCAATATAGCTGCATTTTAGTGCGTTTCTATGACTAAAAACGCAGCTATAAACGCAAGGGGTGGGCAGTAAAGTGACATGTACAGGAAGAGGATTCCTTCTGTCAGTAGATACAGAAGCATGAATCCTCCCGATACCGTCACCGCTGCGTCCACCTCTAGTCCTGTGCATGTCCGCTCCCGTGCGGCGCCATGTCTGGGCGGGAGGTGGAGGCAGCTGCGAAAACAAAAGTGAACAGTAGGAAAAAAAATGTCATGCTCACCTGTCTGCAGACTCCCGGTGCCATGTCCGCTCCCAGCTCCTATCCCGGTACCGCCGCTCCGGCTGTGTGCAGACGGCCGGGACACCACCGATAGCTGCAGGACCGGGCGCTGATCACCTAATGCGGTCACCTGATGCATCAGCTGATCGTAAGCCTCACGGTGACGCCGGCGCCCGGCCGGCTTAACCTGTCAGTGGATGCCGTCAGGAGACTTCATCCCTGATTACCGGCAGCTCCTGCAGCGATCGGACGGGATCAGACTCCGCTCCAGGAGCTGCCGGTAATCAGCACATAAGTGAGTATTTTTTTTTTTTGTTTTTTTTTTGCACTGATGCATCATCTGATTTGTATAAACAGCTTTTATACAATCAGCTGCTGTGTCATGTGATTCACATCCTAGAACCTGAAACATCATCTTATCGCTTTCCTTCCAGCAAACCGATCAGATGATATTGGATCCGGATTGGACGGCGCGGGACCATTGACCCCGGATTACTGCGGAGGGGGGCTCTTTATTTCAATAAAGATGGAGTCATTAATTGTGTTGAGTTTTATTTCTAATAAAAATATTTTTCTGTGTGTTGTGTTTTTTTTTAATCTTTACTAGAAATTCATGGTGGCCATGTCTAATATTGGCGTGACACCATGAATTTCAGGCTTAGGGCCAGCTGATAATATACAGCTATCCCTAACCCCATTATTACCCAGCGAGCCACCCGTCACCAGGGCAGCTAGAAGAGTTGGATACAGCGCCAGAAGATGGCGCTTCTATAAAAGTGCCATTTTCTGGGGTGGCTGCGGACTGCAATTCGCAGCGGGGGTGCCCAGAAAGCATGGGCACCCTGCACTGTGGATTCCAATCCCCAGCTGCCTAATTGTACCTGGCTGGACTTAAAAATTGGGCGAAGCCCACGTCATTTTTTTAATTTCATGAAATTCTTGAAAAAAAAAAAAGGGCTTCCCTATATTTTTGGTTCCCAGCCGGGTACAAATAGGCAGCTGGTGGTTGGGGGCAGCCCGTAGCTGCCTGCTGTACCTGTCTAGCATACAAAAATATGGCGAAGCCCACGTCATTTTTTTTGTTTGGGGGTGGCAAAGAAATCCTGCATACAGTCCTGGAAGGAGGATGCTGAGCCATGTAGTTCGACAGCTGCTGTCTGCTCTCCTGCATACACTATTGGATGGAGGATGCTGAGCCTTGTAGTTCTGCAGCTCCTGTCTGCTCTCCTGCATCCACTAGTGGATGGAGTATGCTGAGCCTTGTAGGTCTGCTCCCCCTGACTCTCCCTCCAGCATACAGTCTTGGATGGAGCATGCTGAGCCTTGTAGTTCTGCAGCTGTCTGCTCTCCTGCATACACTAGTGGAGAATGAAGAACATATGGAAGGAAGAAATGACATTAGACCTTTTTTTTTCAACAATCTTTAATGGCAATGTTCACTGATAAAAAAAACGCAGAAAAACGCAGTGAGCAAAAACGCAGCAAAACGCAGCCAAAAGCGTACAAAAAGGGGTAAAAACGCATGCATTTTTTATGCGTTTTTTAAAGACACTGCGTTTCTGTGCGTTTTTAGTGCTAAAAATCGCACAAAAACGCAGCGTCAAAAAACGCAGTGTGCACATAGCCCTAAGTTGTCACACTCACCAGCTTTCCATTCACAGTCTAATGAGCAAACAAAGTTCATGAATCAGAACCTAGAGCAGTATTTGTGCTGTTTTGTCTCTGATAAACAGGAGTGGCCCTCGTTTCGTCCTCTAGCTACGTATGCTATTAATAACCATCGTCATGAATCCTCTGGTGCCTCTCAATTCTTTTGTGTCTATAGTCAACATCCTTAATTCTTTGCTTTGCGCAAGGGTCAGCCGGGGTACCGATGAGGACCAGTTGGGGGTCAACATTATCATCTACATGGAAAAAGGCTTTAGCAACATTGGCTTAGCATGAGCTCTAGGATGATGCTCAGGATACCTTCATTTAAGTTAGGACCTCATTTCATCGGTCCATTCAGGATTACGGCCGGTGTCAACCTGTTAGCCTTGTGTTTAGCCTTATCTGCAGTATATAAAATCCACAATGTGTTTCATAAATCTCTTTTAAAAAGATTTGAAAGTTCGGGAACCCGTCTTCCCACCCCTCCAACCCAGGTATTGGTGGACAAGTCTTTGGACTTTGAAGTGTCCAGAATTATTGATTCGCAGGTCGTGCATCGTTCTATGCAGTATTTGGTGCACTGGCGGGGTTATGGTCCTGAGGAGAGGACTTGGGTACCAGCATCGGGTAGTCATGCTGAGTACCTGGTTAGGGCTTTCCATTGGCGACATCTGGACAGGCCTAGTCTTGAGGGTCGTGAGGCCACTTGTAGTTTGAGGGGTATTGTCATGCGGTGTGCTGTTCTATACGCACCAGGTGTCATGGGGACTACGGACTCTGTTCACACTGCAGAGTCTGACACCCACCTGGGGCTTCTGTATTGTTTAGTCAGGGTTTTGTGTGCTGGTGATCGGTCTCGCAAGAGGGTATTCCTGCTAGCCTATCAGTTACTCCTGGGGTCACATGTTACTGAAGACCTATCACAGCAGCCTCCGCCCTTTATAAGATGGTGGATCCTGTTCCTCCATGCCGAATATAGGGAAAGCAATACTATTCTTGGAGCATGGTAATTCAGCTTCTGGAGCACTGTTGCATGCTATTGTGGGGTGTTGTGGAGATACCTTTGTCATTCTGTATTTCCTTCCTTTTCTTTATTTCTTCCCTGTGCACATATTTTCTTTACCTCTGGGAGTGACTGCTGTTAGTCAGAGTTTTAATTTTTCCCTGTCTCTTTATTTGTGTGGCCCCATCCCGAGTGGGTGTTAGGGGGTGTAAGACCAGGGATTCTTAGGAGTTACTATACACTGGGGGCCATACCTCCCCACCATCAGCCATACCTCTGGAATGAGGGACAGTTAGAGTCTCTTCTACCTAAGGGTCAGGTTAGGAGCCTCAATTCCCAGTCACTTCATTACTATCGTGTTACCTATCCTCACCATCAGAGACTCTAGTGAATACTCGGCAGTCACTTGGTCATGTCCCTCCATGGTAAGACCAGCCCATGGCACAGTGGATGCACACCCACCAGCATTACATACGTTCATGTAATCCAAGACTCAATGATATTGAGATCAGGGATCTGTGGAGGCCATATCATCACTTCCAAATTTCCTCATTTTTTCCTTACATCAAACATATTTGGGATTGTTGTAGGCGCTGCAGTATGAATTTAGACAATCAGATGTCTCCTGATGGTATTGTATAATAAATAAGTACTGCCGTGCGATGTTTGGCTCTGCACACACCTGCTAGCATGGCGTTGTCCGACTCTGTTCACACCACAGAGTCTGACAAGCAACCTGAGGCTTCTGGATTATTTAGCCAGAGCCATGCCTTGGCTGGTTCAGGTTAACTGGTCTTCAGCTCTGCAGGAGTTAATTCCTGCAGACTGGTGAGCAGGATCTAAGTGCTCAGGTTGCTAATTGCCACATGCAGATGTCTCCTCCCTGTTTAAAGCACTGCTTTCTTCCTGTATGTGCCTATGATAGCGTCAGCATAAGCTCCCGATTTTGGTGGTTATCCTGTTGTTGCTGATCCATGTTGCACTTCTATGTGACCTTCCCCTATGGTGCATTAATTCCTACCCTTTTTCGTTGTTCCCTAGTACACCTGTAATCTCTCCTGTGTGTTTTGAATGCTGTGTGTATGAATTTCCATTCTCCCTTGTTCTTGTCTATTTATTGGGTTTTGTCTTTGTGTTCTCCAGCCCACCCCAAGGGTGTGAAAGAGGGAGAGCAAGATCAGGAACAGCATGAACAGGAGTTAGGGTCATGCTGGAGGGTCGGACCTGGCTGCCATCAAGCCTACCTTTGAGATAAGGGACAGCACAGGGTCTCAAGTCTGAGGGTCAGCCTAGGGGTCCCTGTCATGTCAATACATACCCTGTGACAAGTACCTGCTTGTACTAGCATGGTGGACACCAAGAAATGAGGAACATTGAGGACCACAGATGCAATTGTCGACCTCAGAAACGTACCGCAACAGATGAAATACACATCATGATTACTTCCCTTCAAAAGATGTCCTCCAGTGCCATCAACTTAGAAATGGCAAAAACGAGTGAGACACAGCTACATCCAGCTACTGTTTGGAGATGTCAGACTAGAAGTGGTCTTCATGGAAAAGTGGGGGAAAAAAACATAGCTTCTGTAGTTCATTTTCCAAGATGTTTGTAACAACTTCACGGGCAAGGTTCTTTCAAAAACTGTGTACAACTGTACCTAGAAAAATTCATGTTGTTTTGAATGCAAATAGTGATTGCACCAAATATTGATTTTATTTCGTTTTCTCTTTTGTTCATTCAATTTATGTTTTGTTAAATGATAAAAATTAACTATTAACACATTTTTTAAAAAAAATTTTTTACATTGCAGCATTTTTCCCCATGTTTGTCTAAAACGTTTGCACAATACTGTAGATGTAGAATATATTCCTTTATAGACATTATTGGTGTAATTGTGTCAAGCAACAATCTGGTGGTTGGGAAGGGAAGGGCCCCACATAATCCTCCAGATAGTATAATGGGCACCATTATATAGTATTATGAACCCTACATTAAAGAAATAATAAATACTTACCTGTCATCCCCGCTGTTCTGATCTTGCCAGTGAGCGCTCTGAGGCTTTTCACTGCTCAGCACAGCAGGCACGAAATAGTGACGTTATCAGGCTTGCTGCACCAAGACGTCAGATACAGAATAATGGGAGAGGGAATGGACGGTTCTTCTCTTCCAACAGTGCTTTAAACTGTACCGGCATCCAAGATGCCGATACAGTTGAATTTGCAAAGACGGTGCAGAGGGAAGGCGGTGCTGGTGCCAGGCATCACAGGCCTAATAAAATCAGCCTGTGAGCGAGGCCTGCTGGCCAGAGTTTGGCTTATATGATTTAGTACTCCTGTATGGCTTTGTAAGGCATTTATTAAAACTAGCCTAACATCACTAACTGGTCTATAAAACTGCATGACATCAGTATGAAAACACAACGTGGCACTATTGTTCTATTGTGGATCAGTATTCTATGGCTGAGAATTATCATGGATACTTTGGCTTAGGCGCAGAATTGTCTTGATGTGAATGACTCATGGTATGGTAGATTTGGAGGTGGAGTAAAAAAAGGACCCCATTGAGTATATTATTGAAATTCTACACATGACCCGAACATTGTATAATGTCTCCAACAACCCACAACACAAGTATAATACCTTCTATATGCCCCACACAGTATGTCCCTATAATTTTTCCACTTACAATATCATGGCCACCCCCTAGTATGATAACCCCATGCCCAGTATAATAATCCAATTGTAACTCCAATACCGTGCAATACCTCCCACAGCATGATGTCCCCATGGTTTCACCTCACACAGTATGATGACCCCTACAGTGTCCCCAGTTTCCCCACACAGTATGATAACCCCAAAGACCCAAATATGCACACATAGTATAATGGCCCCCACAGTCTCCCACACAGTGTAATGCCACCCACATCCCCTCCACACAGTATTGTGGCCCACACAGCACCCCCACACTGTATAATGACCCAGAGAGCTCTCACACCACAGTACTACGATTTTTAAAGCCACCCCAAAAACACAGTATGATGGCACTCATGCACAGTATGATGGTCCTACAGACACACAGATACAGTATGATGGCGCCAACAACCCCACACACAATATTATGATCCCACAGCTCCTCACACAATAGGAAGTTCTTAAAGCTCCAACCTCCTGCTCAATTTGATGGCTCCACAGTCCCTCACACAATGTTATTGCCTTACACCCCCATAGTCTAATGGCCTCCATACAGGAGTATGGCCCCAACACAAAGTATGATGGCTCACACTGCCCTAATACTATGATGGCCCCTATACACACAGTATGATGGCCCCGCAAAATTTAAAAGCCCCCACAGCCCTCCACATATAGTATTATGGCCACATATCCCCCATACACAATATGATGCTTCTACAGCTCCACCCACAGTATGATACCCCATACACACAGTATGATAGCCTTCACAGCTCCATACACAGAATTATGCCCACACAGCCCACCACAAACAGCATGATAGCTCTCACACACAGTATTATGATACATACACAGTATTATGTCCCACTTAACTCCCCACACAATATGATGGTCCCTACACAGCATCATGTATCACACAGTATTATGGCCCCCATACAGCATTATAGCCCCCACAGCTCTCCATAAGTATTATCATTAAAAATAAATCATACTTATTTTTCTCTGTTCCCCCAAAGTGCTTCTTTTGGTCTGTACAGTATGTGGTTTGAGGTTCTGCATAGCAGGCATAATCAAGTGACATACAGGCTGAATGGTGCAGCAGGGTGCTACCAACTCCGGTAGAGAACCGTATTTTATGGTAACTGCATGCATCCTGAAGATGCAGATACCATTGAAATTGTAAAAACGAGCAGAGGTATTAGAGGGGGATGATACTGTGCCGCCCCCATGCCAGCAGCCAGGCTGCTGCTTGGATCCGGATCCGCGGTGGCTCGAGGGGTCTCCGGACCCGGGGGGGCGCGGCCACTCGATCAAAGGGGGGAGTATGTACAGGGGGGTTAGAGGTTTGTGATGCCACCCACGGTGCATGGTAAGGTAGGGTACCACCGCTGCTGTTGGGGACGCCCGGTGGCAGTGGTAAGGTAGCAATATGTTTAACCCCTCCATGGGCTGGGGGTTTTTGCTCCAGGAGCCCGGTGATGGTGGTGAATGGGTGACGTTGGGGAGGAAGGGGTTTCTGCGTACTCACTCAGTCAAAGTATACTGACACCGACGGTTTGTAAACCAGAATTCTGAGCACTTCTGCAGCAGGGAGGGAGTACGCGTGGATCCGTGCCCCTTGGTGTTGCTTGTTAGCCTGTGACCTTTTCCGCGGCACCTTCTTAACTATTTGGACCCTGTAGTGTGGAACTATTCGGGTCCCGCTCACCCATATGGCAAACGGAGTGAGCTTCCTCTCAGGGTTCACTCTTGGGATTTTCTGGACTGTATTTGGGAAAGTCCTATCCCATCGGTGCGCTAGTACCCCGATTTTGGAGCGAGTGAGGGACGAATCCTGAAGACTTCACCCCCGTCGGGTAAATTACCGAGCTGCGTGAAGCTACTTTCCAGCCTAGGGTCCACGTACCCTGTCGTGCCCTGGCCCCTGCCCAGAGATGGCTCAAGGCCGCCGGCTGCCCTCCTCGGCAAATCCATGCTCCTTGACACGATCCCCTACGACCGAGGTTCCAGCTCCCACCAGGCCCAGACCAACGTCTGCCACCTAGGATTCTACAAGGAGCCCAGCTCCTGACCTCCTCACTCCTCTCCTCTCTCTTCACACTCCTTTTTCACACTGACACCTCTCACCTTCCCTCACCAACCCCCCAAGTGGGTGGCCCTATTCCCTTCAGGCCCCCCAATGGTGTGTCTGGTGGGTGTGGTGCAAAGTGTTCCTAGGATCTTGAGTGGTTTGGCTCTTAGCAACACCAACAAACAGGGATCCGTAACCAAAGAGGATGTGGATACCGTGCAGAAGGGCAGATTGCACGATACCCTGTGACGACCTGATAGGTTAGGGCATCACAATACCACTTGAGACTGACTCTCCAAGCTCATGAGCGCCATAGCATGATCTGCCTCTATGGACCGTATGCACCTCGAGATAGGCATGTTCAACCATCACTCTATTCATTGTGAATGGCTTTATTGGAGAAAGTACAGTGAACATCTATTTCCAGCAATCCCATGGACAATAAATGGATCAAAGGTTGAGAATGTGCACCTATGCTCCATTCAAGACAGTGAACTCTAGAGTCCTGTTCTTGGGATCCAAATCCTTATTTTCAGAAATGCTCTTGTTTCCTGCAGCCAGATCAGAAATGATCAGTACAAGTATTCCCAGCCTATAAATAGGGAATAACTTTATATTCTGGGAATACCAACTTTACAGTAGTGAAATGACTTGATAAAAGGCTGACACACTTTTTTTATTCTGTGGGAAAACATCAATTTATTAGTTTCCACAGCTTTGTTCCCAATTGTGAGAAGAACCACTGTTTGCAAACACACTGGTAGACCTTTTTGACTTTATCTTTACACATTTATGGCAAAAGTATGGAAATTATATATACAGATCAGGACCGGCTTCCTAATGTGAGAATTGTTTTGTGTTCCGTGTAGAAATGATAGGTGGCCTACAGTATACATGTCTAAATACAGCAAATTGAATACAAATTCTGTCTGATGTGAGGTCTACTCCAGGGGCTTGTGATCATACAGATCATTCTGTGCTTCATAAAATCCCCTATTTTCTGTATATCACTATATATTATACTGTATAAAGGAATACCGTAATTTATTATGTATCATTAAGCATAAATATTCAGACAAATTTAATAATTAAACAGAATGTATATTGTAATCTGATATAGATTCCTCTGAAGACATCGCTGACCTGTCAAGGTATGAATACCCCAGGACCTCTGTACCTTCACTGTAAGAACAGAAAAACAGCATCAGATTGTTTAAAGGGAATCTTTTAGTAGGATCAACCCTCCTAAGCTGTCTATATGGACATGTAGGTCATGGGAAGCAAAATAAAATAATACCTTGATATTTCTGATGTGATATCTTATTCCAGAGATAGCCATGACTTTCTAAATAATTAGCTAAGATTTATGAGGTGGTCACAGATTCCCATGAGAATCTCCCTCTAGAGCTTATTTTAACCCCTTAATGACCAAGGACGGTATTCCTTGTGGTATTCCCTAAATATATCTGCTGATCTGATCAACAAACACTTGTAGCTAACAGGCGTGGGTGGATCGGACATCCACCTATGCCTGTTAGCGCTTTAGATCGTGCTGTCAAACACTGACAGCGTGATTTAAAGGGTGGTGGCAGGGATCGCTCCGTTCCCTGCCACCAACGGCGGCTCCGTGATGTGATGTGTTGTCATGGTAGCGTGGGGTCAGCTGATGACCTCTGACACTGCTATGACTTACCTCCTGTGAGAGCCAACAGAGTGTCGCCACTCACAGGAGATGAGCATTTTTCTTGAACAGAGTAAAGCTGCAGTATTGCTCTGATTAGGAGAAGCGATTGGACTGTGCAGTGCTAAAATCTCCTATAGGGACTAGTAAAATAAATTAAAAAAAGTTTCAAAATATATGAAAAAAATGAATAAACTTAAATTTTTAAATCACAATCCTTTCGCCCCATTGAAAGTAAAACAGTTAAAAATGTTTTTTTAAAAAAATACTTGTACAGTGGAACCTCATTTTACGTGTAACCCGGTTTGCAAGCATTTCGCTATACAAGTAAAGCTTGCTGTAAATTTGTAGCTCAGTTTACGAGCAAGCTTTACCCTACGAGCAAATACTCACCGCACACACTTAACGGTTCCGTACTTTAAGGCTAAGGGGCACTTTGCACACTACGACATCGCAAGCCGATGCTTGTGATGCCGAGCCCCCGTGGCAGCTGAGATATCTTGTGATAGCTGCCGTAGCGAACATTATCGCTATGGCAGCTTCACATGCACTTACCTGCCCTGCGACGTCGATCTGGCCGGCGACCCACCTCCTTATTAAGGGGGCGAGTTGTGCGGCGTCATAGCGACGTCACATGGCAGGCGGCCATGTCAATTGTTTTTGCCATTTGAGTTTTGAACTGCAAAGCAGAGTTTTTGCCCAAATTTCTGCCACAAAAAGGCTGCAGTTTGAACTGCATAGTGCGGTCAAGAAACCCAAATTCCCATAGACTTTGCTTGAAAAGCAAAACACATCCATTTTGGCATTAAACGCTGCAGTTGAAAAAGCAGGTAAAAAGCAAAGTGCGGTCTTAGCCTAACCACGCTCTGTTCCGCTCTGTCAGGTTTCCGGGATTTCCAGTTCTCTTTTGAAAGAGCTTGCCCTCGGTTAACATGGAGTTTGCTGTTCTGTTGCCCTACTTCCTGTCCAGCTGCTTAAAAGGCCGCCTCTAAGCCTAGTCCAGTGCCTGAGTATACTGCTTGCTGTGTGCTCCTGCTTTGCTGCTCCTATTTCCTGATTGACATTTGGATCCTCCTGAAAGACAACCGACACCGACTCTGGACTTTACCCGGTCTCATTAAAGCTGTGCCCGGACTCCGTCTGCCGTCTTTGGTCAGCACTTCTGCCCGGTTCCTTCCGGTTCGTAACCACTCTGGACTTTCATTCCCGTACGGACACTTCTGGACTTTACCTTTTGCCCCTTGTGTCCCGGCTGCTGCGCATTTAGGCCTTCCGGGGTGATTGCCAGACAGTCCCTGTATAGGGGTTCGCTCTTGGTGGTCTCCCTGGGGGAGTCCGGTGCGTGGCCCCGGGAATTCCCTTCGCTCCAATCTGGGAAGGTATTTCTTGTGTTATTGTTCTACTGTGTTTGTTCCGTTTGTGTACCTATCGTTGGTTACAGATTATAAACATCTCTGCACCAAGAACTCGTCTCTGGTTGTCATTGCCCTAACGCTATCGAAATCCTCAGAACATACAATAGTATTACACGCTCTTGCAGTCCGCACAAACACACACACAAACACGCAAAAATCACATAATAAAATGAATGATGTATTCGAAAAGTACAACTCATCCCACAAAAAACAAGTCCACAGCTATGAGGATGGAAAAATAAAATAGTTATGGCTCTTGGAAGAATGGGAGGAAAACCAAAAGCACAAAGATGAAAAACAGAATGTTCGTGAAAGTGTTAAGCATAGTTGCCAAACTTCATGTGAACAGACAATTTTCCAAGATTTTTTTTAAATATGTTCCACAGTCTTGCAAACTGGAAAGTTATTAGGCTGCCAGTTACATAGAGTTTGTCAGATAATTAAGGAAATTAGCACCAGGTGTCAATTAGCACCAATAACTGCCAGGTATCTGAAAGTGTTCTCTAATTTTGATCAGTGTTCTTTTATATTTACCTCATTTACATTTTTATTTTGTGCTTTACAATAAATTCAATTGATGAAATAAGCTTAAAACACTGCTAGTTTATTCATGATAGTGTATAGTCACATAGGGCTACACAGTGACCTAAACAGTTAGGAAATTGTGTGTTATTTTCTAATTTTTGAACTCCAGTGTATGCTCCTAACATAATGTAGATTTAGTAATCCTTAACTTGTCAAACAGCACAATACTTTATTAACACAGCCATTTATTACATTTTGTGTCAAGTTATGGATTGTTACATGTGTACAGGATCAGACCCAACAACTATACAGGAACAAAGCACCAGAACCACCATCACTACAGAAAATCAGTATCACAAGCATCATTAGTACATGAATGCATCACCAGAACCACCATCATTACATGAATATATCACCAGAACCACCATCAGTTTCGGAATACAGCACCAGAAGCACCATTAGAGTTTCTGGTTTTTATGAACTACTGATGGTGGTTATGTTGCTGTATTCATGAACTGATGATGGTTCTAGTGTGCTATACATGTACTGATGGTGGTTTTGGTAATATATTCAGGTAATAATGCTGGTTCTATTATTGTATTCAAGTACTAACTTCACAACAAGCAAATATTGCCAATCATAGCTCAGCAACGTTTGAGACTGCTAGATGACTATATAAGATGCTGAACTTTGTTTGACAAAATCTGGGAGGAAGGGGTAAAATACCACATCCTAACAGAACACTGTGATTGCATACTCAATTGATATACCAGCAGAGATTTCACATAATGCTCTCCAGAAGTTATGAATTATCAGCGTCATACTGTCAATCCTTCTTAGCTATAACCACCACACTGTCTGCTCTTATTAGCTATAACCGCCATACTGTCCGCCACTTGTGAGCAACTGACACCTTTATGACAAAAACAACCAGACTTTCTGCCTTTATTAGCTATAACTACCACACTTTCTATCCTTAAAAACTATAACCACCACACTGTCCACCCTTATTTGCTATAAGTAACACGCTGTCTACACTTATTAGCTATAACCATGTCAATGTCTGCCATTATTAGCTATAACTGCCACTGTCTGTGCTTATTAGCTA
The DNA here is from genome assembly GCF_048569485.1 of Anomaloglossus baeobatrachus. Classification (NCBI taxonomy): domain Eukaryota; kingdom Metazoa; phylum Chordata; class Amphibia; order Anura; family Aromobatidae; genus Anomaloglossus; species Anomaloglossus baeobatrachus. The sequence continues at coordinate 483,650,633 of NC_134353.1, read as the reverse complement.
TAGCTGCAAAAACTATCCACCCTTATGAGCTATAACCACCACACTGTCCACCCAGAGCTATAACTACCACACAGTCTCCATCTCCATTGTTCCCCCATGTTGCCCCCTTTCCCTACTGGGCCCCCTCTTCACATTATGCACTCACACAGTCAGCCCAAGCTGTCCTCTTTCCATACTGATCCCCCACTTTACACTGTTCCTCTACACTTTGTTCCCCCCATAGAGCCTAGTTTCTAAAATGTGGCCCCACCTCACACATTTCTCCCCCCTGGATACTTTCCCACATACTGTGTTATCATACTGTCTACCCACACACATACTGCTCCCGCTCTAGAGTCCTTCATACTGTTCAGTCCCACTTTTTCCCTCCATATTGGCCAGTCGCTACACTGTGCCCCTCCTCATACTTCCTCCTCCCCACATTGGAATCCTATATTACTTCCTAATAAATATTCTGTTTCTTCAGTTTTTGTAGCACTTTCCTTCCCTGCCATCTTTACCTTCCTTACATTGCAGCCGTGACATCAGCAGCATGATTAGGTGACCTCATCACACTGTCACATGTTGCCTCAATGCTGGAAGTGGTGGCACTCAGAGCAATTGTATTTGCATTAACTATTGGTTTAAAAAAAAAAACTGCCAAATCTCACTTCTACTTAAGGGAAAATGCTGAACCATGTTGTGCACCTCCAGACCACCACATGAGACAATATGCTAATCTCACCTTATGACAGAAATTGCCAAATATACCCCCCTCCTAAATGTTACCATGTCTGCCCCTCCCTCCTAGTTATGCAGCTGCGCACACTCTGCTGAGGCATAAAGGTTCAACTGCAATAATTTACACTGAGCCTCAGTAGAGTCACCGCAGACCTGACAATACAGAATCTTCAAAAGGTGAGCAGCATCTGCCACCTCTTTACTCCATAAGCATCTCCCTCTCCCAGTTCTGTTCCAATGTCTATCTCCCTGCACAGCACTGTCACATTACATGGCTTTCTTCATTCAATACCATGGCTTCCCAAAAATTAGCCCTACCTTTAGGGGAAAATCTCAAATTAAATGTACAATTCTGGCCAAAATCCGAATTGGGCAAGAGAGTGAAAGAGGGATGGCAAATTAATCAGCTTAATGCAATTTTCCCCCTACGGCCTAAGCCACACGGCATGAAAATCGGTGCGAGTGGAGTGCGATAAAAAAAATCGCATTCCACTCGGACCAATATTAGCCTATGTGTCAGCGCACATGAGCGATTATTTTCTCAGCCCTAATTGGACCGAGAAAACAATCGCAGTATGCTGCTATTGTAATGCCAGACTCTTTCTCTTGCACCCATTCAAGTGTATGGGGCGAGAGAAAAATCGCACTGCACTCGCCGTACACCGGTGTACCGCGAATGCAGTGCAAGAATGGCAATAGCCGGCTACGGAGGAGAAAGGGAGATAAATCCCTCCCCTCAGCAGCATCGGCCCTCCCCTTCTTAGTGCCCTTAGTGCCGGCCCGCCTCCCGCAGCTGAGGTCTGCTCGCACGGTTGGACCTCAGTCGCAGGGACACTTGCATGACACTCGGCTCTGCTGTACTGCCAACGTGAGCCGAGTGTCATGCGATGGGATCGCAGTAATCCCTGTGTGGCCCCAGCCTACCACTAGGAGAAGGAAGTGGAGACAGTGGAATAACAGGTTTTGGTAATTTAATTCAACAGATAAGATGGCACGATAGTTGGAGGGAAAGAAACTCAAAGAAAAGTTCATTTTTTTTGTTATTCTGAATCTCATAGGATCATCTCATAATCTCAAGAATAAAACTAGCTTTAAGTACCAAATAAATTATACTATATTTGTCGAAAGTGGTTGATCAATCAAACCAGCTGTCTCAACCAAAAGGGAAATGTGGTCTAATATAAGTAAAATCCATATTGGATCGAGATGATAAGCAATCATGATGTAATCCAATGAGCGCTAAGAGCCATATCAATTTAACAATGACAATTCACCCTCAAGACATTGGGTGTGGCATGCCTTTATAGCCTATTTAAGGGGGTTATGCTACCAAGAAAATGGTCAGCTTACGTGAAAATAAATTCAATGTAAAAAAAAGCTGAAAGGGAAGTTAACTAGACAAAAATTATATGGTACAGGCCTTGAAGGATTTAGACTGAAATGAAAGGCAGTGGAGGGTAGACTTGAAACCTTTCCACAAGAAGTAGTTCAAGTAATTGTGGAGGTTCATCTAGTATTGGATCAGTTTCAGTGGCCATAATAGGTGAGAAACTATTTTTCAAAACTTGGAAGCAGTTTATTGAATATGAAAATTTCACAAACATATCAAATACACAAGGTATAGAAGGGAAAGACAAAAACAAAATTGGGAAAAATTAGATCATTGTAATGTACACCACTATAGGGGAATTTAATTTAAAGGAGGTAGGCTTTTACAAGGAAAATGTTTTTAAATAATGAGGGGTTTTAAAAAAAAAATCACACTTATGCAAGAAGGGTGAATTGTTACAATTTCTTGATTTGAAAAAAAAGTGGGATTTGGATTAAAAAGCAATTTTTTAGTATTCCTCATTTGAAAATAGTAGTAAATAAAGAAAAGGTACAGAATTATTGTGGGTGGATTATTGGAAAATACTTAGTTCAACTTTAAAAATCTCATTTACATTGTAGTTAATCTGGAGATGTCCAATATTGGGAAAGAGTTAAGTGGATTCACTCACCCTAGAGTTTACACATTTTGGATATACTGCATCTGCCCTAGACCCCATTTTGTAAGGATAGTATAACACTGTGTTAACAAACATGAACTGTTACAATAAATGTTATGCACAAAACTATCCAAGAAATTGTTCAGCCCACTAAATAATAAATTCCCGTCTACTTGCCTACCCAAATCTTCATCCAATCTTACAAGTGTTTTGCCACCAATGCCTTATTTAAATCATAATAATAAAAGTGCATACATTTTTTTTACCTTGAACTTTTAGAGCCCCATTTTTTTATTAGAAAATTTGATGTATTAAATGACTTCTGGTAGCTAGATTTCACAAAATAAGAAGGGATTAGTAAATTTTAAAACATTGCAAGGAAAATTATTGCTTAATTTTGGTTATCCATTAATGAATGAAATAAAAGCCTCAGGATACCCCAAATGACTAGATTGATGATGACAGATTTTGCAAAGTTTAAAGGTTGGGCCAATTTTCCAGAATTTGGACAATCTTGGGTAAAATGGTGGGGGTTTAATTAAGTGGCATCCTATCGGATGGCATAGTTAGACAGTTATTTTTCTTATTCTTTCTTTTACTCGGGGAAGGGTTCTCTGAATTCGAAAAGCATGAGTGAGGTGGGAGAGAAGGAAGGATAAGGCTGTCAGAATACATCATCACGCTTAATAAACATTATTGATGGTGGTGAAGCATGTCTGTCAACCACAGCCACTTTCCACAATTTTACATACATGCACACTAAAGTAACCTTTGAGAAAGCAGTGAATCAATAATTGGTCTCACTTATATGGACTGATGGCAGAACCCCTCTTTATAGTATATTATTTGATCTATTCTTCATGTGTCACACGTGTGGCACAGCCTGATGTGATCTCGGAGAATTCTAGGATCTGGGATTGGAAAGTAACAGGGCATTGTGGATCGCAGATCCACTTTAGTGCAAGCTCACCATTTACCATGAGTTCATTTCTATCCTGCAGTGATCTAACAGGTAGCTGTAACCTCAGCTGCAGCCACTCCCTTCTGCTAGAAATATCAGCTCCTCACTCCTCCCTATGCCAGCTATAGTAATTCCTTAGCTGTCTATGTTGAAAGAACTTGTCTCTGCAGAGTTGTAGTTTTGTTACTGTTGCAGCTGTAAAGTTCCTGTTGAAGAAACCTTGGAGTGTTCATTGTTGTGTCTTTCCCCAGCTGTTTGTTTTACCTACCTTGTGTTGTCTTATTTGCATTGGTGAGACTAGCGCCTCACTGGCCTTCACTAGTAATGGTGAGTTTAGGGCCAATGAGGGTCCAGACGTGTGATTGGTGCAGAAGGGGAAGGAACCATTTAGGGACGTTAGGGAGTGCAGGAATCAAATTTCAGGTGATTGTTAGGAGGTGTCCCTGCTAGCCTTTCCCTAGTGAGAGAAGCCTCCATTGTATTGGGTTCCCTTTCTGTTGCGTCGCACGCCGGGGATCTTCCCCTCCCCGGAGTAAAGGGGGCTTTACACACAGCGACATCGCTACCAATGTCGCTTGTGAAAGCACCCGCCCCCGTGGTTTGTGCGTCACGGGCAAATCGCTGCCCGTGGCGTACAATATCTCTAGGAGTCGTCACACGTACTCACTTTCCTAGCGACGTCGCTGTGGCCGACAAACAGCCTCCTTTTTAAGGGGGCAGTTCCTGCTGCGTCACAGTGACGTCACATGGCAGGCGTCCAATAGTAGCGGAGGGACGGAGAGCAGCCGCATGGAAGTCACTCCCACCTTGTTGCCGGAGGACGCAGGTACGGTGTTGATCGTTGTTCCTGGGGTGTCATACATAGCGATGTGTGCTGCCTCAGGAACGACGAACAACCTGCGTCCTGAAACAGCAACGACATTTTGAAAATGAACGACGTGTCAAAGATCAGCGATTAGGTGAGTATTTCTGATCGTTAGCGGTCGCTTGTACGTGTCACACGCAACGACGTCACTAACGAGGACGGATGTGCGTCACGAATTCCGTGACCCCAACAACATCTCGTTAGCGATGTCGTTGCGTGTAACGGGGCCTTAACTCCAACTAGGCATTCCCGCTGTGTTGTGCCGTTCACCGGGAGACCATTCGTACCTGGTGTGACACCAGTAATTACATTGTGACATCATGTTTCTATTCGTTTCTACAGTATCTGCTACATTAGTTTTTTATGCTTCAATTATTTTAGTTTATTGTGATTTGCTATAGGTATAATTTCCCAGTTTGGTTGTGCCTGCATTTAAATTTGTAAACATCCATGTGGGAGACAGATGGCATTGTCAGAAGTGATGGCTAAGTTGTTACTAGAAATGAGCGAACCCCATGCGACTCAGCTCAGTGCTCGCAAGCCTTATTGAACCAAACCTGAGCCTTTATACCTTAACTTCTGACAACAATCCCACGACACCCGGACGCACTGATGTTGTGGTGGTGTCGTCAGGAAGGCATCCGAATTTATTAGATACTCTGATGACCTCTTGTCACTGCACACACACTGCTGGGTACTCACCGGTGATGCTGCTGCTTCCGGGTCCACGTGTCTACATCTGCTACTGAAATGGTAACGTGTAACTCCCAGTGGCTAAAAGGAACTTAGCTGAAGTCATGCCGATGTGACCAGAAGGGCCACCCCATTCTGGTCACATATTCATGACGTCAGCAAAGGCCTCCGCCAACATAGCTGATACGATACGTCATTTCAACACACCCCCGTCACATGGTAGGGGCATGTTCAAAATCTAGTCTGATGTAAACATTATCTTTCTAAGTCCACGTGGGCATGAAGTTGTTTATGGTAGAAGCAGGGGCCTGGGGTAAGACCCCCAAACTGCAGGGGGTCCACCATAATCATGCAAGGGGGGGCATCGCCCCCCTATATGGGGGTCTTATTCCCCATCAGCACTTTAACAGTGACAGTGCAGGCATGGAGGTGCGGAATTCAAAATTAGGGGGGACCGCATGTCGTTTTTTAAAATTATTTATTTAAATAGTTAAAAAAAAAAGCAAGCTGTATTCGGTTCCTCTTATTTTGATACACGGCCAAGATGAGCGCATGGTTGGGGCTACACCCTGTAACCATATGCTTTATCTATGCTGGGTATCAGACTATGGGGGGCCCTATGCCAATTGTTTTAATTTATTTATTTTGATACCATGATACTACTGAGTCGCAGACCAGGCCTGTGATTGGTTGCAGGCAGACTCTGTGATGTTACAGGCTGGGGACGCTCCTGACTGCAACCAATCACAGACACCAGGCTGACCAGTGGGCAGGGAAAGTAGTGCATATGTGATCAGTAGCAGAAGAAGTGAAGGAGAGGCCGTGATCGCAGCACACCGCCGCACAGGAACAGTGTGACAGCCGCCCCGGTGATCGGTGAGTATGAAGCGCTTGCTCCTACCAATTTGCGCAGGATTCCAAATGTATTTTTGGAAACGAGGTGTTTGTGGAAAAACCAAGCCGAACTCTGAGTTTTAAGTTTAATGCTCGTGTTTGCGGAGCCCGAACGAACAAGCTCAGGCTCGTACTGAACCTAAATTTGGTGACCCTTTATCGAACAGGTTCGCTCATCTCTAGTGTTATGCCTTCATGGGCTTTTAAGTGGTTTTATATTATATTATATTATATTATATGTAGTTTCTTTATACTTTTGTAAATTATATTTTTGTGATTAAGGATTATTTTTTAAATAAAAATGGGATATGGAAAAAAAAATTGCCAAAAAATACTTTTACCTTATGCAAAAAAAAAACAAAAAACAAAACAGATTTAAACAATAGGCAATTTCTGATGATCCAGTCTCTTTAAAGAAAACCAATGCTACAGAATGATGTACACTTATCACATCTTAACAAAAAAAAGACAAAACAACCATTAATTATGTTTTTTTAAATATAATTTAATGTAAGTATATATCAATATAATATTGTAATATCAGTAATATCAGTATAATTTTTAAAAAAGGTATGTAAAAAAACAACAACACACAATTGCAGTATTATATGTCTACCTAATGAAATGGTTTTCAGATGCTATGTTAACAGGATTATTTTTAAGTACACTACAATATCTGGCTGCTGCACTAAAAGATTCCAGCAGTCAAACCGCAACGAGAATATACCCCAGGGAGATAGGAGGTGGAAGGGCAAAACAATACATAGAGTTGCGGTGGATTTAAGAAAAAGAGATTCATTTGTGTGTGTGAATTGATTGATGGAATAATATGAGATAGTGGAGAAAATAAAATTACAGCTACTTAATAAGAAATGGAAGCTCAATCAATATTGCATAAAAATTCTAGGATGTATAATAAAATTTGTAAGAATAAATATCAAGCAAAATAAGAGGCAAAAAGTAAAAAATAAAAAATAAAGCTCATGTGCACTGCAACCATAAACTGTAAAGTTCATTTACCGGTAGCAAGCCTTCATTGGACTTCTCTACCTTCCTATATATAAACTCTGATGGCGCATGTTACAACCAAAACGTTTTGCATGGAATTAGAAGCATATGAAGAGCTTAGGCAATTCTATTACTGTTCCTAACAAAATACTATTAATAGCAGCATATGCATGAGGTGATGTAAAGAAGAACAAAGTGATACAGAGTATATTAAAATATAGTAGGTGCACATAAATGTAAGAACTTATTATCTCTAAATTCCATTCTTCAGGTCCTGTTACACTAGTCGATTTATCTGACGATATGTCGTCGGAGTCACGGATTCTGTGACGCACATCTGGCATCGTTTGCGACGTCGTTGCGTGTGACACCTATGAGCGACTCTGAACAATCGCAAATAGGATGAAAATCGTGGATCGTTGACACGTCGTTCATTTTTAAAAAAATTGTTCGTTTTGGGGAAGCAGCCGACATATTGCTCCGTTTGACACCCTGCCAACATCGAACAACATTCAAACGACTGCCTGGGTCCAACAATATATCGTTGATTGCTGATGCGTCGATTTTGAGATCATTATGTGTTACAGCAAATAAACGACCTATAAGCGATACCGGCAAATCCTAAATACGATCTGGGCGTGTCACGCCGCACATAAGATCGCCCGATAAATCGACGCGTGTAAAGTGGCCTTTACTCAGTCAGCTTGGATGCTCAATTGACAAGCTAAAGGGCACTGTGTTAAAGTTATTCCGTTTCTCTAAAATACTTTGGAATTGTTTACACCAGAAAAATGCCATAAAACCCTTTGAAAATTAGAGATGAGTGAACCTCTGGAGGTTCGGTTCACCAGGTACATTCGAACCTTAAATAAGGTTTATGACCCTGACTTGACCCGAACCTCAATGGAAGTCAGTAATTGGACAGTTTGTATCTCCGCACACATGAAGCCAGCCATTAGCAGATCACTTACAGGAGGGGGTGGACGGGGGTTTTCAATTTTTTTGTTTTATGTATGCACACTACATCTGATCACGCTGTTGTTATCCCCAGTGTGCACCGTTCAAGCACTGCACACGGCACGCACACGGCTGAGTATCAGTCATACCCAAGCCATGTGCTGCTCGCTTGAGTGGTTGGCACTCGTAACTTGCGTGAACTTTGAACCCAAACTTTGTATTTATGGAAGTAGGATGCCGAACCTGAACCTCAGGTTCACTCGTGTCTATTGAAAAGTCACAAATTTTTTGTGTAACACAAAAGCGTCACAAAAAATGTGCAACTTTTGGTATTTTAATGCGTTTCTGTTATGTCTTCTAAAATAGGCAGCGCTGTTAAATAGATAGCAACAACCAGGACAGTTAAAACAGACTTATATAAGGTAAAAGGCAACAACTTCAGGAACATATTGAAACAGCAGAAAAAAAGTCTTTAAATTTGCCTTATTTTACATCATATCCCATGGCCCAAGAACCACCAACACCGAAAGTTGCACATAGAAAAACTTTAATTGGTTGGGTCAAGCATATAAATATTACATGGGATATAAAAACCCCTGTTCACTGGACGATGTGTGTGGGTAACATGCCTATTGTCATTTACCTAAGTGTTATTCTGTCACTTACTGTGAATTTATCTTTTGTATAGGCACTTGCACTGGCTCTGCTGGGAATATATTCCTGTGCATTTATCTGGAATGTGCTTAGAGTTCTTGATTAGGTGAACATATGTTTTTTGTAAAAGGCACTTACACTGGCCCTGCTGGGAGTACACCCTTTTGTGTGCACCTAAGTTGATCCATGCAGCCCCACATGGGGTTCTTTATTCGCTCTTATGTGTTATTTAACCTTTCTACTTGTCACAATTTTTTATATCCCATGTAATATTTATATGCTTGACCCAACCAATTAAAGTTTTTCTATGTGCAACTTTCGGTGTTGGTGGTTCTTGGGCCATGGGATATGATGTAATATAAGGCTGTTAAATAGATGTTGTGGTTTGTGGCTTTACCCACGTTCAGAAGTAGCAGCGTTTCTTATGCTAGATATAGTACTCCAGTCCCTGACTGGAGTAACATTTCTGGAAAGGTGCCAGGTGGGCACATGCTACTGATAAGATGAGCTTAAATCATTAAGTAGCGCCTCCTATTGAACCTAGTGCATCTTATTTCTAGAATGTTTCTCATTAAAACTGGTGTATGACATGTTAGTCTTAATAAATTGGGGCCTTTGTGTGTCCATTTCCCATGATTCCTAAGCACTATACATCCTGTTTGTAGTCTGGAACCTGAAATCCAGGAGAAACTACTTTTAAATCTGACTATTGAAGGTTGATTTGTTGAAGCCAGAATACCTGTGAAGGTTGGGGTGGTAAAGTTTTAAAAGTATTTGAGGCGTATGACTCAGGGACGACCATAAAATGGATACATTTAGAATTATAGGATAATACCAACCATAGGTTTCATTTGACATTAATGTGTAATGTACATAATGTGTTGTCTGCTTACATTTGATACAACTAGTACATTTGCAGACCTTTCTGTAAAACATATGTAAATCATGGAATCCCTCTTTATTCCAGTAAGATAGATTAATGTGGGATGGGAGAACATTGTAGTAATGGGAGAAAGATAGTAGTCCAGAAAGTGGAGCTTGCACCTATGGGAATAATAAAGGGATTCCTTAAACAAACAACAGTTAGCACTTAGGAAAGGGGAAGGTCATGTGTGAATGTGTCTCTCTCCTTTTTAAATTTAAATGCCTAAGATGGCTAAGCGTAACACTGGCATCCATCTTTTTTTTAGCAATAAAAAGTGGTAAAGGTACTCCATTTTCCTAAAATGCATAGGGAGAGGACACAGATGACTGTGTTCCACCCCATTTTACTTTGATATCTAAACAGCATGCAAATAGCCACACACATGCAAGCTTTACTGTAACCAGATTGTTGGGGGCCTCACAGAATAAGGCCTCTTTCATACGTCATTGATTCTGGTACGTATGTCACTGTTTTTTAACGTACCAGAATCACGGACATACACAGACCCATTAAAATCAATGAGTCTTCTCACACATCAGTGATTTCTTACTCACATGTTTCCGTGCGGTGTACACGGGTGTCCGTGTGTTCCGCAAGGAGACAAGTATGTTTTTCTGTGGCATCACTGATGTCACATGGACCACACAGTGGTGTGATCATTGTAATACATACCAGAAAAATGTATCTTTGAAATAAAAGGATTTTTATACTCAGGTTCTCCAGCGATGCTGTCTCCGACTGACCGCTGCTGGCTGCTGTTTCCAAGCCGGCTAATTATGCTCATGAATATTCACTGCACAGCCGACCCGGAAGCAGCAGCAGGGGGGAGACCGTGCGGCCAGACACAGCAGAGCCAGATATTCAGTACCACTGATAGCAGGAGCGGGGACAGGTGAGCTTGGAGTACCTGATCTCCATGTGCTATCACTAATTGCAGATTACAGATCACGGATAGCACATGGAGAACACACGTGTGCTGGGAAATCATAGCACACAGTGGGACATATGCGTTTTTAACACATCAGTGAAACATGTCTGTGTTTTTCACTGACATGTGAAAGAGCCCTAATATAGCAGTTCATGTGGCTTCAGGCCATCGGTTGTGCACAATTGATATTGAATGTGTAGAACACAATTTCCTCAGAGTGGCAAATTCAACTCTGTGTAGTCTGTTGAGACTGTTGAGAAAAAGTTTCTAGTGTTTTTCTTTTCCATTAGGTCCCATCAGTTTCCAGTCTGAAAATGTATGGAATAGAGTTTAATGTAAAACAATGTAAAAAAAAAATGTTTTACGCAAACTAACATTGTGTATTTTTTTTTTTTATAGCATAAAAGCTACAACACGGAGGTGAAATTCTTGAACATCATCTGAATTTGGGTGGAAATGAGCTAAGAATATTACAGAAACGAAAACTAAACAAAGAGAATTGCATGTAAAGGGTTAAATATAGTGTGCTAAAACATTATCCTGTAATATTTTGTACAATAAAGTTTTGACATTATATAAAATCTGTTTTAAATTTAAAGTTTGTTGTAAAACAAAATATGATCTCACAATAAAATTTTAATTTTGATAATTGAATAAATTGAATCCATTGTTTATAAAAACTTTTACATTTTTTTCTAATGTCTATTTGGCTCTCAAAATCAGAATATTTTAGAGGGAGGGGAATATAATAATATGATGGTGGTATATAAGCAATGCATAATAAATAAGTCCTTTCAGTGTTGTACCCTGTACAGAATCTACCTGGCCTTTGTTCACACAAACAATTTTGCATCGGACAAACAGATGTATGAGTAAATTAGATTTTAGTAGTCTCTGTGCTTTTGGGTGTTATGTCACTTTTGTCAAGCCCCTTAGATACGAGTACAATGGAAGACACATAGAAATAATGCCATTTTGTAAAATAAGCCTTTCAAGGATTTCATTAACGCGTGCAGTATGCATTTTACCTGAGAAGTATTTTCCAGATATAAGTGCGCAGAGTCTAAAATTTTCCATAGCTATGCCATTTCAGCCTCCAATATTTTGTACCCAGCCGCTACGATAATTATGTAATGCTTCCTCGTTAAGAAAATACACTCCTCTTTAGGCTGGACTCACACGAGCGTATGGCATCCGATGAGAGAGCATCGGATGCGATACGCTAATGACCCCCAGCTCAGGCTCTGATGCGAGCGTGACCCGAGTGTCATGCGACTGTGACACGATCCTGCAATCAGGTCACAGCTGTGAAGCTTAGGGCGGGCACTGCAGAGGAGAGGGAGGGGTTAATCCCCCCATCTCCTCCATTGTCAGCCTGAGTGTATATCGCACTGCACTGGGATAACATCCGAGTGCAGTCCAATGTATCTCTCGCATCCATTCACTTGAATGGGTGCGAGAGATACGGCTCTTGCAGACAATCGCAGCATGCTTAATGTCCATTCCTTGTGTTCTTTAGCCCAAACAAGTCTCTTCTGCTTGTTGCCTGTCCTTAGCAGTGGTTTCCTAGCAGCTATTATACCATGAAGGCCTGCTGCACAAAGTCTCCTCTTAATAGTTGTTCTAGAGATGAGAAGGTGTGTCCAAACGTTTGGTCTGTACTGTATTTCTTTTGTCTTTAAAGCACCACTCTATCATTTTTCTTTTTTTTCCAATCTTGGACTGGTGCTTTAAATGGAAGCTCCACGACCCCATCTTAGGCCTCTTTCACACGTCGGTGAAAAACACAGATGTCACTCCGTGTGCCATGATTTTACGACACACGTGTTCTCCATGTGCTATCCATGATCCGTGATAGTACATGGAGATCAGGTATTCCAAACTCACCTGTCCCCGCTCCTGCTCTCCATGGTGCTGAATCTCTGGCCCTCCTGTGTCTGACTGCCGCTGTCTCCCCTCTGCAGCTACTTCTGGGTCAGCTGTGAAGTGCACAACTGCATATTCATGAGCATAATTAGCAGGCCTGGAAGCAGCAGACAGCAGCGGCTAGAGACAGAGTAGCTTGAGACGGGTGAGTTTAAAAGCTTTTTATTTATATGTGCATGTTCCATGTGACATCAGTGATTACTGAAAAACATGGACATCTCTCCGGGCGGCAATCACGGACATGCATGTACGCCGCATGGAGGCACGGTCAGTGTAAAATCACTGATGTGTCTGCAGACCCATTGATTTTAATGGGTCTGCGTATGTCCGTGATTCTGGTATGTATAAAAACTGTCACATATGTACCAGAATCATTGACGTGTGAAAGAGGCACGGCACACGGAGGGACATATGTTTTTTTATCTTGTAATTGAAAAATGTCTGTGTTTTTGACTGATGTGTGAAAGAGGCCTTATACTCATCTTCCAGCGGTTTCACCTTTGATCGTTGCCTCTCCAGTTGGTCTCCTGCGACTTATGACCTGCCGGCAGCTCCAGGGTTTCATGCAGCGGCCGGAGGTCACAACTCAATACATCTCCATGACAGCCTCATTGTGGCCTTGTTCTAGCTCTCATAGAGATTCATTGGGAGCTTGTGACGTAACTTCTGACTTGCGGCCAGTCAGAAATTACTGTCACATGATGGTGTCGCGGGACCAGAGCAGCGTCAGTAAAAGGTGAAGCCGCCAGAAGGTAACTATAAAACAAGGAGCAGGGGACTTAGATTTAAAGCACCACTCCAGTACTGAAAAATAAAAAATGCTGGAGTGTTGCTTCAAATATTTTTAAACATTTTACTGAACTTTGTTTCTTTTGGGATTGTTTTTGGCCAACTTTGAGACTAGACTATGCTATCATGTTAATGCATTTAAAATTTGGACTTTGAGTACTCAATAAATGGAAGATGACTTGCCCCAGGGCTATGGGGTACTCGGTCCCGGGCCGTATATGTACGGGGATGCTATGTCATGGGTGTGTAATGGCTGTTGCCCGGTTCCGTGACCCTGAGGGTTGCTTTAAAAGGGGTTATATACAGGGAAGATGAAAGAGTTTATGTCGAGATGCCACTTGCGGGTTGCAGCCAGGTAGTTGGAGCCGCCGCTGCACAGTCTATGGCCACTGGGGCTGGTGGTGATGGCAGCTGGGATGTTAGACCCTCCACAAGTAGGGCTGATCCCCAGGAAGTGAATGATGGAGTGCGTCATTGAAAGAACGGAGACCACACGATTGGAATGCAGTGCAACTTTTGTTTACTCACTGCGATGGTAATGCTGGACGGCTGGTTCAGACCCCTGGTCCCTGTAGTCCCAGTGCCGGTGTGATAACCTGGTGGCTTCTTTCCCCTGTACCTCTCAGTAGTTTTGTGGAACCCCGTGGCTTGGAGCACCTGGGAGTCCCCTCCTGTTTGTTGGCAGGCTCTGGTCCGTACGGTGGACAGTGTGAACCCCTGTAGGGTCGGTGTTCTGCTCCGGTCCCTGGCTCTATCATTACTGCTGGTGCCCCCGGACTCTTGGGTCAGTGAGATCCTTGATGGTCCCTTCACTGTGCAGGTATTTGTCAGACAGGTTGAAGCGTTCACTTAACCTAGGGCCCTATGCCCCGTTGGTGCTTTGGTTCCAGGGGTACCTCGTCGTACCCTCCCTGGCAACCACTCTCCTGTACCAGTCAGGTGACTGCTACACGACCCTGTCTCGAGACACATCCATCTCCTACTACTGTCACTACTGACTGAACTACTGCCTCTCTCTTCCCCCCGGGTTGTTGGCTAGTGGACTGGATTGGCTCCACCCCTAGGTGGCCATCCATTGGGTTCCCAACTAATCAGTCACCCACGATTAGGAGAGGGAACTAAGGATGTTATGTGTTTTGTTGGTACCGGCACTGAGCTTCCAGGTCCCTGGGGGTAGGCCCTGCATCTTTGTCAGGATGCAGTACCTAGTAGTGCCCTGAAGGGCTCAGGGGTGCTACAAAGACCCCCACTGTCTGTCAAGCACTTATATGCACAATGAAATGAAGGATAGGTGTTCTAGTGACTGTTCTGCTGCAGGAGAGGAAGAATCCAGACTCCGGGGTAGTCCTGAACCAAACTTTTAACTAAAGTCCAGCCAAACCTGGCCAACTTCAATGGGTCCGCTCATCCCTACTCAGCAGTTTAAAATGCAGTTTTATTATGAAGAGAGAGCTTGTAAGAACACGAACTGAATCTATAAACCTACTAGCAGATATTATACTTAATCTATCAGCTTTAAAGGGGTTGTCACTACAAGTCACCTCTTTCTCATTCCACATGTTTCCCCCAATTAAAATAAAAAAGCTCAGAATTGCTTGTGATGGTGGCACCATTCCAGCAGTGTTGACACTTGCACTCGCGGGGCTCACGTTAGGTTGTGGCATCAAGCTAGCCCTGCGTCCAGTCACCACCGGTTTCTCGTTCTGGGTTGCTTAACTCCCAAGCTTTAAGTTATTTATTAAAACCATTGTGCATCTATATGGGATTCCAAAAAATATTGTTTCTAATCAAGGAACTCTGTTTTTAAATTTTGAGAGCATTCTCTCATAAGATCAAAATGTAATTTTCCTTATCATGACCTCTTTGACCAGAGATCAATGTTAAGAATGAAACTGTCAACCAGACATTCAAACGATATCTTCAGTGTTATGTCTCTGATCACCAGTCTGACTGGGCGAACACTTGTGTTAAAGGGAACCTGTCAGGTGCTATATGCACCCAGAGCCACGAGCACTTCTGGGTGCATGTTGCTAATTCCTGCCTAACCATCTCTGTATACACTAGCATAGATAAAGGGATCTTTAGAATTATAAATAAAGTATTACTAAAGATCTTTTATAATATAATAATAATAATTTATTCATTTATATAGCGCTATTAATTCCACAGCGCTTTACATACATTGGTCATACTGTCCCCATTGGGGCTCACAATCTAGAGTCCCTATCAGTATGTTTTTTGGAGTGTGGGAGGAAACCGGAGACCCTGGAGGAAACCCACGCAAACACGAAGAGAACATACAAACACCTTGCAGATGTTGTCCTTGGTGGGAATTGAACCCAGGACCCCAGCGCTGCAAGACTGCAGTGCTAACCACTGAGCCACCGTGCCACCCTAATAATATGCTAATGAGTGCGGGGACTAGACCCAAGGGCATTATATCCCTCGACTAGTCCGCCCTCTTAGCATGGCAGCATGCCCACAGGGATGTACTAACATGCTATTCAATGCAGCATCACCAGCGGTGCCATGGGTACCTGTGTCTGCGGGCACCACTGATCAGAAGCACTAGACCTCTCTGAAGCCGGGACACGTACACCCGGCTTCATACTGCGCATGACCTGATGTGCTGTTCGTGTACCTACAATAAAGTCTATAGGGGTGTGGCTACCATACATTATGTCACGCCGCACCGTAAACTCAGATGAAAGGCCAAACAAAAAAGAAAAATCCAGCACGACATCCAATGGATAAAAATCTTCCATGATAAAAATAGGGTTTAAAATACAGACAAGGGACGCGTTTCAGAATATGCTTCCTTATTCACAATCCTGGCTTCTTTAAGGGGGTGCAGGGCTCAGCCCACCCCAGACCTGCAGACTGGCTGTATATAAAGTCTGGTGCATTTTATTCTGATATAATGTATGTTATGGTAGGTAGCCATCCAGTGGTTAACAGCCACTGGATGGCTACGGTGTGCTCAGCCACTTTCCTGGTGCTGCTAGGCGTAAGGGTTACTAGAGAGGAGCACTGGGTACAAAAAGGGGAAACAGAGAGGGAAGTGTAGGAGAGTCCAGAGAGCAGTATAGAGGTACCCCACCTGTGGGAAGTGTGAGGAAAGCCATCAGGAGAAGTGATTCTGACCAGCTGGGTCATTTCCCGGCACTGCACACATGGGGCCCTGGTGAGAGGTGGGCTGACCGAACAACGTCCCAAAAGGGTGAAGTCCAGACAGACTGGATGGTGGCTACCCGATGGCAGATACCCAACAATTCACCTCACCAGGCTGAAGGTCAGTGGGCTCCGACAACCGGGACAGAAGAAATGCCGTCCCCAGGAACACCCTGTCACGACTTATATCTAATCCCTGTGGGTGGGGGATGGACCCCCGAGGGACTATATGAATCTGCCCGACAGATGACGATGAGTGAAGGGATGAGGGTCTCGGAGGCCCAAGGACCATAGAGGTAGCTGGCAGGTAAATTAAGCGTGACTTTGGACGCTATGAACAACCCCGTCGGGGTACCGAAGCACACGGCTGAAGTAATGATACGAGATGTAATTGTGACCCCTGTAACGTTTAAGAAGTGTGCCCACCAATGGCATGATAAGAAACTGTTTAGTAAAGCAGTATTGTTGTTCAAGAACGAATGTGTCCGTGTGTGGTATTTGGAGACACTGGGGCCTGCTGCAGTCGTCAGCTGTGAAATGGCCCAGGAGAAATGAGAACTGGTCCTAGCCTCTGGCTTGAGAGTAAACATCCTGCACCACAAGTCCCAGTAACCCTTCCCCTGTAGTGGTATGGAGGTGGCGGTGGAAAGTGCTGATCCAGGGCTGCGCTGCGGTCATACAGCGGTACTCGCTTTGACTACCACCACACCCCACCGTCTCTTCTACACTTCCATTGTATCAAACACAAAAGCGCAACTTACCACTGAAGAGAATAAATCTCCATTGCATGCGCCATTGCTATCAGGCTCTGCACCATGATAGCCTTTGAGAACAGTGGCATGAGGTCATGCAAGCACCTTCTGATGATTTTTGTAGACAGTTAACTTAAGCTTCATATGTGATATCCAATTTCACTTGTGGTACAGAATGGATTATTATATACCATTCTTCTAATCTGACGATTCAAGCAAAGGTTCATGTCTATGCAGTCCTTGCTGTTATTCCATTTCATTGATTTTCTCCTGACTATTGAGTAGAGATGAGCGAGCCTCTAGAGGCTCGAGTTCGGTTTTGTTCGTCGAACGGAGGCCGCGTTCAAGTTCGGTTCGGCGAACGGCTCGACGAACCTCTCGAGCTCCATTGAAACCAATGGCAGGCAAACACAAACATATAAAAACACATTATAAATGTACACATACAGTTAATAAACATTGCCATAACACTTACCTGTCCCCGCAACGCGTCCTGCACTCTGTCTCCCACCGCTTTTCCTTCCGATAATCGCTGCATCCTCCCGGTAACCAGCACTGATGATAGGACCTTCCGTGAGGTCAAAAAAGCATGTGACCAGTCACGTGTCTATTATCTCATTGGCTACAGACTGGTCACATGGCTAGACGTCATTGCTAGGTCCTGTCAGCGCATCTCTCCGGTACGCCGTGCTCGTTTGTGCATCCCCGTGTACCGGCGAGATGCTCTGGCCCATGGTTGGCTCCCCGTTCTGCTTCCCCGTTCCGTTATTCACTGGCTGCCACAGCCGGTCAATAACGGAGATCACCGTTGCTATAGCAACGCGCCTGTCAGCGGTGACGTCACCGCTTACAACATGCAGCTGCTGCTCACTCACTGAGTGATATTGACTGCACGGGAAGCAACGTCTTCCCCCTTGCAGTGCTGTCTGATGTAGCAGAGCTGCATGGGTTGAAGGAGAAAGGAGACAGAACACCATGGATCATGGAGGGATGCGAGGGAGTAATATACATGGAGTCTCTAATGTGTCTGTGTATTTATTTCTATTAAAGTATTTTTTCTCTGTGTGGTGTGTTTTTTTAACCCATTATTGGAGATTCTTAATGGCCAGGTCAAACTTGCCTGACATTAAGAATCTCTGACTTAATACTAGCTAGTAAAACAAAGCTAGTATTAACTCATAATTACCCAGCAAGCCACCCAGCATCAGGGCAGCTGGAAGAGTTGGATACAGCGCCAGATGATGGCGCTTCTATGAAAGCGCCATTTTCTGGGAAAGCTGCGGACTGCAATTCGCAGCAGAGGCGCCCAGAAAGCTCGGGCTAACCTGTGCTGCGGATTCCAATCCCCAGCTGCCTAGTTGTACCTGGCTGGACACAAAAATGGGGCGAAGCCCACATCGTTTTTTTTTTTTTTTTTAATTATTTCATGAAATTCATGAAATAATTAAAATAAGGGCTTCCCTATATTTTTAGTTCCCAGCAGGGCACAAAGAGGCAGCTGGGGGTTGGGGGCAGCCGTACCTGCTGTACCTGGCTAGCATGCAAAAATATGGCGAAGCCCACGTCTTTTTTTTGGTGGGCAAAAAACTCCTGCATACAGTCCTGGATGGAGTATGCTGAGCCTTGTAGTTCTGCAGCTGCTGTCTGCTCTCCTGCATACACTAGTGAATGGAGCATGCTGAGCCTTGTAGCTCTGCAGCTGCTGTCTGCTCTCCATACAGACAGCTGCAGATCTACAACGCTCAGCATACTCCATCCAGGACTGTATGCAGGAGTTTTTTGCCCCCAAAAAAATTATGTGGTCTTCGTCATGTTTTTGTATGCTAGCCAGGTACAGCAGGCAGCTACGGGCTGCCCCCAACCCCCAGCTGCCTATTTGTACCCGGCTGGGAACCAAAAATATAGGGAACCCCATGCTGCCAATTGCAGTACGCAGCCGCCCCAGAAAATGGTACCTTAATAGAAGCACCATCTTCTGGCGCTGTATCCAACTCTTCCAGCTGCCCTGGTGATGGGTGGCTCACTGGGTAATAATGGGGTTAGGGATAGCTGTATATCATCAACTGGCCCTAAGCCCGAAATTCATGGTGTCATGCCAATATGGCATATGGCAATATGGCAATATGGCCACCATGAATTTCTAGTACAGATAAAAAAAAACACAACACACAGAAAAATATTTTTATTAGAAATAAAACACAACACAATTAGTGACTCCATCTTTATTGAAATAAAGAACCCCCTCCTCAGTAATCCTGGGTCAAGGGTCCCGCGCCATCCAATCCGGATCCAATATCATCTGATCGGTTTGCTGGAAGGCAAAGCGATCAGATGATGTGTCAGGTTCAAGAGCCTGAATCACATGACACAGCAGCTGATTGTATAAACAGCTTTTATACAATCAGCTGATGCATCAGTGCAAAAAAAAAACAAACAAACTACACACTTCAGTGCAGACTCCTGTCCGACAGCATCAGCTGTTAGTTTAGCCGGCCGAGCTGTAAAAAGCCGGCCTCACCGCTCAACTTATAGTGTCAGCTGATGCTGTCAGGTGACCGCATCAGCTGATCATCGCCAGGTCTGAGAGAGAGAGAGAGAGAAGAAAGAGAGGAGAGAGAGAAAAGAGAGAGAGGAGAGATAGAAAAGAGAGAGAAGAGAGAAAAAGAGAGGAGAGAGAAGAAAGAGAAGAGAGAGGAGAGAGAGAAGAGAGAGAAGAGAGAGAGAAGAGAGGAGAGAGAAGAGAGAGGAGAGAGAGAAAGAGAGAGAGGGAGAGAGAGAGAAGAGAGAGAAGAGAGAGGAGAGAGAGAGAAAGAGAGAGAGAAGAGAGCAACGCAGCCTTATTCCGTGAACTGCTCCGATTTTAGATGTGTGTCCCGCGGCTCACAGCTGATGTCCGGCTCCTCCCCTCAGTGCATAATTAAATTAAATTATAATTATAAATAAATAATAATTATATTATAGTATGTTTTCTCTGCCCTCTCTGAAACACTTTCCTCTACTTGTCCATAGTATGTTTTCTCTGCCCTCCCTGTAACACTTTCTTCCCTCTCCTTGTCTGTAGTAAATTTTCTCTGCCACTCCTGAAACACTTTCTTCCCTCTCCTTGTCCATAGTATGTTTTCTCTGCCCTCCCTGAAACACTTTCTCCCCTCTCCTTGTCTATAGTATGTTTTCTCTGCCCTCTCTGAAACACTTTCTTCCCTCTCCTTCTCCATAGTATGTTTTCTCTTCCCTCCCTGACACACTTTCTTATCTCTCCTTGTGTATAGTATATTTTCTCTGCCCTCCCTGAAACACTTTCTTACCTCTCCTTGTGTATAGTATATTTGCTCTGCTCTCCCTGAAACACTTTCTTCCCTCTCCTTGTCCATAGTATGTTTTCTCTGCCCTCCCAGAAACACTTTCTCCCCTCTCCTTGTCCATAGTATGTTTTCTCTGCCCTCCCAGAAACACTTTCTTCCATCTCCTTGTCTGTAGTATGCTTTCTCAGCCCTCCCTGAAGCACTTTCTTCCCTCTCCTTGGGAGACAGAGAGGGAAAGAGAGAGAGAGAGAGAGAAAGAGAGAGAGAGAAAGAGAGAGAGAGAAAGAGAGAAGAGAGAGAGGAGAGAGCAATGCAGCCTCATTCCGTGAACTGCTCCGATTTTAGAGGTGTGTCCTGCATCTCACAGCCGATGTCCGGCTCCTCCCCTCAGTGCATAATTCAATTAAATTATAATTATAAATATATAATTTAAAATTAGAAATAAAATAATAAAAAAAAAAAATTTAATTCTTTACCGGGACCGGAACTCCTGAAGTTATGCTTCTTAGGCAAGCGCTCTATCTACTAGTCTACTGCCTCTAATGATAAAGATAGGCAGATTTGGTAATCTTGACTTCTGCATTGCTGAAGTCTCTGCTGACAGCGCGATTCACTTCATTGCTACGTGGAGCTGATACAGCACGATCATGTTCTACGGTGCTGCTGCAGCTTCATGTAGGCGAGCTGACAGTGTTTTGTGGATTACGTCGGACCTGGAGGGGTATTTGGGGATTAATAAAGCGGTAAATGAGGTGTTTTTTTGTCTTTTATTCCAAATAAAGGATTTTTCGCTGTGTGTGTTTCTTTACTTTCACTTTCAGTTTAATCATAGAAGGTGTCTCGGGGAGACGCCTGGCATGATTAAACTTATTATTACCCCGATTGCCACCGCACTAGGGCAATTCAGGATGAGTTGGGTGGAGTCCCAGGACTGTCGCATCTAATGGATGCGGCGATCCCGGGCGACTGCCTGCTGATATTGTTAGGGTGGTGGGCTCCCGATAACGTGGAGCTCTCCATCCTGAAAATACCAGGGTGGGGAAAGCACGGAATAACTGATCGACTAATGATGCGGCAGCCATTTTCTAAAAAGGAAAAGACACCGCAGATCTGTGACAGACGTGCAGCGAGGCGCCCATGATCAGTGAGTAGGAAAGACAGAGAGATTGTGCTGGGGACGCAGGACGCATGCAGATTGCAACATGTGCACAAAGCCTTACTGTGAAAAGCCACGTTTTTGGTGCTCAAACCATTCTCGAACCTAACTCGAATTGTCGAGCTTTTAGCAAAAAGCTCGAGTTCGAGCACCCCCCAAAATCACTCGAACATGAAATTGGCGAACCTCGACCCTCGAACATCGTTCAAATCTACTATTGAGACACTCAAGATTGATAAGTGGTCACATTTTAGCCTACACATGTAGTGAACATCTGGAGAAACAACAGTCTCTCAGTTGAGGAACTTTGTAGCTCTAAGTTTTCGATAAGGATATATAACAGGAGGCATCATACAATCATCCCAGAAGCCTTGAACCAATTTTTGAGGTGTCATGTGGCTACATTTTTTTGCCTTCAATCTGGCTTTTTATTCAATTCCCACATGTAACAGATTGGAAATAAGTGATTGAAAATTTGCAGATATTAGCAAAACCTGCTACTTTCTTGATTTTCAAATGTTTACGGCTCATCCTTATTGTGGTGGAAATTTCAATGTTGAGGCGTGCATATAGGCACATATTAGCAGAATTCTGTCTTTGTATGATGTAAAACAATTTTTTTATGTCACATATTTTCTACAAATTTTAAACTGCAGCATGAAATAAATGCAAACGTTTATTCAGATATACAAATTCCATAGGAAGGACTAGATACAAGAGCTATTGTACTAGATATGATTTATAGCATTACATAAAAGATAAGGTAGATCTTCAAAAAGTCGGGTGAAGTGTTTGGAAAAGTATCACATGATATATTTCTAATCTGTATGATATATTTCTAATTTGTATAAATGTTTAGCTTAACTGTCATAGAATTTCAAAACTAAGTGTATGAAAATCTCAGTTGTAATGAATTCAGCTCAACACAGGGTATATATTGTGGAAATGGTTAGGGTATTGTGACAGTGATCAGGCGAGAGCAGTGAAGGTGGCTCCTAGACTGGCCCTCAGACTAGGTGGAGCTTGGATATCCCTTCTCAGTTACCTCTGATGGTGAGGATGTCTGAGTCACCAGCCTGACCCTGCTGCTGACCAGCCCTGATCTAATACCCCCGCCATCCCTCCACAGTGATAGACAAATAGTGGAAACCAAAACTCTATGACACAGCATGTTCACACTTAGTTATCAGACAACAAATGATAAGGAGGAAAACAAAAAGCAGGGAGGAAATAACCATACCACAGGAGGAATTCCACAGCACACGAAGCAGCACATAGTAAATCACCATTTACCGGAACAAAATAGCACACGGTCCGGTTTAGCAAAGGTTATAGTTGACATTGGAAGAGAAAATCCACCGTCTTAACAAGGCGAGGAGTAACTGTGATAGGTCTCCCACAACATGTTGCTAGTCTGATCAGAAATGAGCACACAGCTTTTCAACGCCCGAGTCTGCCTGTGCAACTCAGAAGCACCAGAGAAAGCATAATGAGGAGTGTCAGAGTCTGTAGTCTGAACAGCGTCTCTTCGAATGACGGCAATGAAATGCTTTAACCAGACGCTTTTCATAGATATCAGAGGCTGGTACCCAAGTCCTCTCCTCAGGACTATTACTCTGCCATTGAACCAGGTAATATAAAGAATGTTGAACAACCCGATAATCTATAATTCTCAATACCTGGAACTCTATCGATCCATCAACTAAGACCGGAGGTGGAGGGGCAGGAAGAGGAGATCCCGAACCCACAAATTTGTTTAATAGATATTTATGGAACACATTATGGATTTTGTATGAATCTGGTAAGGCTAGATGGAAAGTCAACACATTGATGACAGCAGTAATTTTGAATGGACCGATGAACCGAGGTCCTAACTTAAGTGATGGTACCTTAAACTTAATGTTTTTAGTTGACAACCACACCTGATCACCCACACACATCCAGACCAGGCACACATCTAGAGTCAGCTGTGCCACCTTGGTGCAGACCGGGGTGCTCGGATCCGGGGTGGTCGTGGCTCGAGGGGTCCGGACCCGGGCTCAGCTAACACTCCGAACCTTGGAAAGGGGATATTTACAGGGGAGAAGTTCGTGACGCCACTTGCGGGTTGAAGCAATGGGAGTACCGCCACTGCTGGAAGGAGTACCGGGGCAGATGGTGGGGAGCAGCAAGGTGTCAGTCCCTCCACAGGTAGGGAAGGCCCCGGCCTCTGGGGATTTTTGGTGGGATGTTTGGGAGAGCAGGGTGCAAGGGGATCAGGTTACTCACTGTGGGTAGTTGTGGTTCAGGATGAGGATTATAAAGCAGACACTCACACTGATGATAAACCAAAGGCTCTGTGCATCACAGTCTCTACAGGGGAGCCCGTGCAGGTGTCTGCTCCCACCGGTGTCACTTGATAGTCCGGACCCTGCCTCAGTGCACAATTTTAGTTGTCTATTGTGGCCCCTTGGCATGAAGCTGTTCGGGCCCCGCTACCTGTGTGTAGGGCAGCTGTGCTCTTGATGGCTGGCACTTGGGATTTCAATTGGGCTGCTTTTTAGGGAGAACCCTATCCCCCACGTTGTGCTGATTCCTTCAATCTCTGAGCTCTTAGGGAAGTTCGTGAAGATACTCTCCCTCCCAGGTTAATTATCAGGACGGATAAATCTGCTCCCAATCTAGGGTCCTGTACCCCGCCGTGCTCGGTACTGGTCAGTTCTTTTGGGGTTCTGATGCTGACAGTCCTCCTAGACTATGTCCGTCGCACCTTTCCAATGTCACTGCCACCGGTCCCAAACTCCTGAGGTCCCAGACCACCGTCTGCAACCCAATCTTGCTCTCGCTTCCTGGGAGCTACAACTCCTAGCTCCTCACTCTTTGAGGGCTACTACTGCTCTACTCTCCACTTCCTCTACTTTCTCCCTCCCATCAGTCTGCCTCACCCCTAGGTGGGTGGCCCTACTCCCCAGCTTGACCATCCCACTGGTGTGTCTGACAGGTTTGATGTGAGGTGTGGTTGGGATTTGTAGTGCTGATGGTGTGACACTGGTTATTGGGAACCTGGAACCATGGGAGTTGAGTCCTGTATCCTGGAAGACAGCATGCAGTTCCCTGTAGCACCCTGATATAGTCAGGGGCGCTACACAGCCACAAGCTTATACTTAGAGCCCATATTATGCAATTGCTGCTGAACCTTTTCCTATGTAGATGATAGTGCTGAGCCCAATTGGTCCTCCTCAGGTACCCCGGAAGTGTGCCCCTTAAGAAAACTACAGCACTGGGAATGGTAACCATAGACACAAAAGAAAGGGGGATATACCACAGGATTCATTGCAGTGATTATTGATAGCAAACTCTGAAAGAGGAAGAACGTGGATCACTCCTCCTGATTATCAGAGACAAAACAGCGCAAATATTGCTCCAAGTTCTGATTCATGTGCTCGGTTTGTCCATTAAACTGCGGATTGAACGCTAACAAGTGAGACAGTTTAATCCCTAAGCGAGACCAAAAATTGGCAATAAATTAAATACTTCTATCACAAACATTATCAGATGAGACTCCATGGAGTCTGACTATTTATCATATAAATATATGAGTTAAGGTTTTAGCATTGGGTAATGATGGTAATGCAATAAAATGTGTCATTTTGGAAAATCAATCCACCACCACCACAAAAATGACTACTATACGAGCAGAGTGAGGACTATCAGTAATAAACTCCATTGAAATGTCCATCCAAGGTTTGTCATGGACACTCAATGGCTGCAGACAATCTGACGGACGAGAGAGAGATGGCTTACAGTGTGCACAGGTTACACATGCAGACATATGGGACACCACATCCCTCCGGATTTTGGGCCCCTAGAAATGACGCAATAAGACATCCAGAGTACCTTTTACTTTAAGATAACCAGTCAGGATGGAAACATGATATTCCCTCAGAACCCTAAAGTGAAGATTCAGGGGACCAAATTACTTGTTAACTGGGACACCAGACAGTGCCTCATCCTGGGCCGCCGCAATCTCAGTTTCAACCTCAGTATTGAGCGCCGACACCACCACTCCCTTCTGAATGGACACAGGTTCCGCACAAGGATCTCCCCTGGAAAACTCCTGCACAATGCATCAGCCTTAGTATTTTTAGACCCTGGATGATAAGTTACAAAAAAAAAATCTTGAAAAAGAATGACTACCGAGCTTGTCCCAGGGTAAGATGTCTACTGGTTTGAGGTACAGGAGATTTTTATGATCAATCATAACAGTAACAGGATGAATACTGTAGCTCCTCCAAAAACTGTCATCACTCAATTTCATAGCGAGTAGTTCCCTATTACCAATGTAATAATTGCATTCAGACAGAGATAACTTTTTGGAAAAGAAGGCACATGGATGCAGCTTACCAACAAGCTATAGTCAGCATGGGAAGACAAAATCTTCCATATTTATAAGGCGGGGAGTAACTATGATAAGTCTCTCACAACATGTGATCCAAAAGATAACAAGCAGGCTAGGAGAAATTAACTCTTGCTAATATGATCACTAATTAGCACATAGTTGGTCGATACCGGAGCCTGCCTATGCAACTGAGACGCACCAGAGAAAGTATGGGGAGGAGGGAATGAGAACACCACTGGTCGACACCCAAGCCTGTCTTTGTAACTCAGAAGCGTCAAAGGAGGCATAGTGTGGAGTGTCAGCGTATAATGCCACCATAACACTGGGCGCGTTTAGAGCCAAACACCGTGTGACAGTATTTGTCCATCCAAGTGTCAAAACCATACACAATGAAGCAAATTTTATATGCACTTACTTTTTGGAAAATATCAGCAAGGGACTACAACAATAACTGTTACAAATGATAATTTAATATACATATATGTGCCCAATTTCTCCACCAACACAATGTAGAGACACTAACCTGAAAATCTGAAATATAATATAGAAGAATTATTATTCCCTTTCCATAAAGCAAGTAATAACTTTGAAAATACACAATGCACAGATGCGTACCTTTTAATCCAAAGCCAAATTCTTATTAAAACAGGACAGAGCACAGTAATGAAAAAAATGGCATTAAAAAAAATAATAACAGTGTCAGGAAAATTAACAGATCAAAAGACTTTATTAAAGATATACTGCAGTAGTTTGAAAACTTCTTTGACTTCATATAGGGTGAGGTTGTATAGGATATGTTTTATTATAAACTGTGTGGTATTAATTTCTGAAGATTTCCTGTGGTACAAAGGCTGAAACTTGACTTCTTAGGTTTTCTGACTTTTGCTTGTCAGGGTAATCCAGCCTGGACCTCCCACCACGTGAGCGCTCATCCATACAACATCCAACTGAAAAGAGCTACAGCTTACAAGTGATTTCAGGATTTGAAGGGGTCTGAGCTGAAGATGAAACTCCAACCCCGCTCTCCAGAAGGATTAAAGGTTTTACGCCTTTTTTACGCTGTTAACTCTTTTTCAGTCTAAAGGGAAGCCAGAAGTATAGAGTTGAGATAATGTTATTGGCCTGCCCAACCCAAACGAGAATGTTTAGCATCCTTTATTGCTGCAATATGGTGGCCTGTTGGCCGATATTATGTCACAGGCCTAGTAAAAAGGGATGTGAAGAATGACCTTTAGACTGTACGCTGTTAACACAAACCGTTACACAGCTAATGGCCTTGATTTGAAAGCAACATTCATCAAATAATGGGAAGAGGCCATAAACTCACTAGTAGTTAGTACATAAAAATTCCAATTAACCAGCTAATTATCTGCAGGGAAGCATCTGGTTTAGTGAAAGGGGAATAATTGTACTGAGACAATGTTTAAGAAGCTCGGAACTGCTCCATATTGTGCCTGCTACCATATATACAGTTAGGTCCAGAAATATTTGGACAGTGACACAAGTTTTGTTATTTTAGCTGTTTACAAAAACATGTTCAGAAATACAATTATATATATATAATATGGGCTGAAAGTGCAAACTCCCAGCTGCAATATGAGAGTTTACACATCCAAATCGGAGAAAGGGTTTAGGAATCATAGCTCTGTAATGCATAGCCTCCTCTTTTTAAAGGGACCAAAAGTAATTGGACAAGGGACTCTAAGGGCTGCAATTAACTCTGAAGGCGTCTCCCTCGTTAACCTGTAATCAATGAAGTAGTTAAAAGGTCTGGGGTTGATTACAGGTGTGTGGTTTTGCATTTGGAAGCTGTTGCTGTGACCAGACAACATGCGGTCTAAGGAACTCTCAATTGAGGTGAAGCAGAACATCCTGAGGCTGAAAAAAAGAAAAAATCCATCAGAGAGATAGCAGACATGCTTGGAGTAGCAAAATCAACAGTTGGGTACATTCTGAGAAAAAAGGAATTGACTGGTGAGCTTGGGAACTCAAAAAGGCCTGGGCGTCCACGGATGACAACAGTGGTGGATGATCGCCGCATACTTTCTTTGGTGAAGAAGAACCCGTTCACAACATCAACTGAAGTCCAGAACACTCTCAGTGAAGTAAGTGTATCTGTCTCTAAGTCAACAGTAAAGAGAAGACTCCATGAAAGTAAATACAAAGGGTTCACATCTAGATGCAAACCATTCATCAATTCCAAAAACAGACAGGCCAGAGTTCAATTTGCTCAAAAACACCTCATGAAGCCAGCTCAGTTCTGGAAAAGTATTCTATGGACAGATGAGACAAAGATCAACCTGTACCAGAATGATGGGAAGAAAAAAGTTTGGAGAAGAAAGGGAACGGCACATGATCCAAGGCACACCACATCCTCTGTAAAACATGGTGGAGGCAACGTGATGGCATGGGCATGCATGGCTTTCAATGGCACTGGGTCACTTGTGTTTATTGATGACATAACAGCAGAGTAGCCGGATGAATTCTGAAGTGTACCGGGATATACTTTCAGCCCAGATTCAGCCAAATGCCGCAAAGTTGATCGGACGGCGCTTCATAGTACAGATGGACAATGACCCCAAGCATACAGCCAAAGCTACCCAGGAGTTCATGAGTGCAAAAAAGTGGATTCTGCAATGGCCAAGTCAATCACCAGATCTTAACCCAATTGAGCATGCATTTCACTTGCTCAAATCCAGACTTAAGACGGAAAGACCCACAAACAATCAAGACCTGAAGGCTGCGGCTGTAAAGGCCTGGCAAAGCATTAAGAAGGAGGAAACCCAGCGTTTGGTGATGTCCATGGGTTCCAGACTTAAGGCAGTGATTGCCTCCAAAGGATTCGCAACAAAATATTGAAAATAAAAATATTTTTTTTGGGTTTGATTTATTTGTCCAATTACTTTTGACCTCCTAAAATGTGGAGTGTTTGTAAAGAAATGTGTACAATTCCTACAATTTCTATCAGATATTTTTGTTCAAACCTTCAAATTAAACGTTACAATCTGCACTTGAATTCTGTTGTAGAGGTTTCATTTCAAATCCAATGTGGTGGCATGCAGAGCCCAACTCGCGAAAATTGTGTCACTGTCCAAATATTTCTGGACCTAACTGTAACTCATTTCATTACAGAATTCACAGAAAAGGTAGAATGTTTTCCTGCACATGAAGATTAGATTATTTAAAGGGAACCTGTGATGTAAAAAAATGGTATTAACCTACCGATATGGGGTTATCTCTCTCTTGTATCCTCACCCATCTCCTGTAGACTGTGAGCTCTCACAGGCAGGGTTCTCTCTCCTCCTATACCAGTCTGTGCCTTGTATTGTTTATAATTATTGTGCTTGTCCCTATTATGTATATCCCTTTCCACAAGTAAAGCACCATGGAATAAATGGCGCTATAATAATAATAAATAATAATAACCTGCAGGTTAACAGCATTCTCATGTTGTGCAGCTGCCACACTGAGATACCCGCTGCTGAGAGGAAATTTGCTTTATTTGTCCTGGAAGCATCAGGCTTTCAGTCATAGAGGCACAGTTTCAGTCACTGCTTACTGTATAGTGAGCAGTGGCTGTAAATTTGCCCACGGGACTGACTGAAAACCAGCACTGTACTGATGTAATGCTGAGTCGGCTGTCAGTCAGTGCTAGATGTGTGAATACAATGACTGAAACCACAACGGAGCCAGGCTGCCAGGACAAAAAAAGTTAATTTCTTTCCGGCAGCGGAGTGCTTATGTGGCGCCCTGGACAAGCCAGGTCGTCACAGAACAACACCAACGCACCCCACACCCCGGTTAGGCACACCAAAGCCAAACACAAAATCCTTGTTGCCTTCCTCCAGGGGCTAATGTCCCCACCAGGGGGTGGGCCAGGTGGTTGGCCCCGCCCACCGAGGAGTTCACAGTCCTGGAGGCGGGAAAAGGAAGGAGTCGAGATCAGAGTTTGAAGTGAGAGGAGTGAAGTGGCAAGAGAGCAACTGTCTGACGGCGTCCGGGTGTGTGGCCCGGACGGTACAGCAAGGTTGGCAGACGGTGGTGACCGTCTGCAGGAGAGGCCGATTAGAGCGAACCGTAAGGACCGTGGACGGGCGGTGGCCCGGCGGTACCGGACCGGCGAGAAAAGAGAAGCCAGCACCATCCGGCAGGGCTTACGGACCCCGACAAGGCTAGGAGTCGCCGTCCAATTTGTCAAATCCATTAGCGAAGGGAACCTCCTGGGTTTCCCAGCAGTCAAGTCTCGATAGAAGGCGACAGCTCAAACCGTGAAGGGAAACACAGTCACCGCCAAGGCTAAAGTTCCCAGGGCCAGAGCCTGCGGGCAAAAGGGGTTCCTTCAGCACCCATCCAAGCTGGGGAGCGGGTTACCGGTGGGAACCCATTGGAACCGTACACACTACACAGGTGCAGGGAAAGGCAGTCACCATCAACCTACCGGGAGCAGAAACCACCGCAGCCGTCAGTGGGACCCGTCCATCCAGGCGTTAGTTTTACCAAGGACTGTGTCTTCGTGATTTGCTGAGTGAGTACTACCGTGCCGTGCGGGACAGCGCTGCCCCCGCGACCCTGCACCTCGTCAGGCCCCGTAACCCGCCTGCCATCCATCCCTACCTCCTTCACCGGGCCCTGGGACAACCAACCCCCTGCCCACGGAGGGGAGAACCAACATCCAAGCTGCTCCTAGTCTTCGCTCCCGGGATCCCCGTCCAGAGCAGCGGTGGTGTCACGACCTCACCACAACCGTGGGTGGCGTCAC
The DNA here is from genome assembly GCF_048569485.1 of Anomaloglossus baeobatrachus. NCBI lineage: Eukaryota > Metazoa > Chordata > Amphibia > Anura > Aromobatidae > Anomaloglossus > Anomaloglossus baeobatrachus. Next base: position 483,619,807 of record NC_134353.1, on the reverse strand, counting down.
GGACAATAAATCCCCAAAACTCTTCCCCTTTTCACTCACGGGCGAGGAGCGCCGCTCGAGTCCCCGGGATCCGGCCCACCGCTCGAGCCACCACCGAGCAGCAGCAGCAGTAGCCGGACCCGAGCGGTGGGTGAGCGCAGCGTCCCCTCCTCCGCCCGCGACACTTAATGTGGCTTTTGCATGGTGTCAGAAAGCCAATAACCTGCAGATTAACCCCATATCTGCAGGTTAACAGTGATTTTATTTTACATTGTTTCCCTTTAATTGCAGAATGAAATATATATTACACAGCCACAAGTCCCTTTTCTCTTTTGAACCTGAAGTATGCACTAACATTTATTGTGCTAAATTCATTCAAATTATTGAAATGTTGAAAGGAATAAAAACGGTGCTGTATAGAACATAAGTAGAGGACAGGATACATGGGCCGGAACGATTTTGGTTTATTGTGGATGCATTTTGAAGTTTTTCAAATTTATTCTTCAGCACGAACAAAATTACAACATCATGATGTCGGAGGATCGGCTTATAAAGACACTGCATGCTCATAGTGATTCGAATGAGGCACCAAAAACATCATGTGACAAGTCAATGTGATAGAGACAATATATAAAAACATGAAATAAATTATGATTGGTACTGTGATTAAAATAAAAATAAAAAATAAACTTTATTTCTATGTATAATTAAAAAATTAAATTAAATTAAAAAACAAAAGACATTAGCAAAATTTATTAAATGAGAAAACGGTGTGCATGGATGTAGTGTAATTGAGAGGGATAGAACCAGGGGCGTAACGAACGCGATCGCAACCTGGCCTGGGGGTGCAGGGGGTCGTCAACTCCAGCACTTGTTTCAACTGGATGCGAGTCAGAGGGCGTGCATCCAGCTGAAATACATTGCAGCACAGAGATCTATAGGGTCCATGTGCTGAGATGTGTCGGCCGCTAATTAAGTCTATAAATATTCACTGCTCCCCACGCACATAATCCTGGGTATAGTGAGCTGCGAATATTCTGACACAGCTGACAGTGCTGTAAATGGGTGCACCGGACATAACAGTGATGTCATGCGCTGCACCACTTACACACTGGTTAGTTGCCAGCACCGGAGGATGACACAGGGGGAGTGGCGGGAAGGTGAGTGTAATCGTTTAGGTTTTTATTTTACTGTGTGCAGTGCGCTGAGGGATCATAGTTACCAGGATGCGGACATATGCCAGGATGGGAACATGACTGGTATATATACCAGGATGGGGCTATATACAAGGATGTAGCCAGGATGGATATATATACCAGGATGGGGTTATAAACCAGGATGGGGACATAATGGGTATAAATACCAGGATGGGGCCACAAACCAGGATGTGGCCATGATGATGACATATACCAGGATGGTGCTATATACCAGGATGTGGCAAAAAGTGGGACATATACTAGGATGGGGGCTATACACCAGGGTGGAGACATGATGGGGCTATATATACTAGGATGGGGACATGATTGGGTCATATACCAAGATGGGGATACATACCAGGATGCAGCCATGATGAGAACATATACCAGGATGGGGCTATATACCAGGATGTGGCTAAAATGGGGATATATACTCAGATGGGGCTATATACCAGGATGGAGACATGATGGTGCTATATACAGTACAGACCAAAAGTTTGGACACACCTTCTCATCTCTAGAACAACACTTAAGAGGAGACTTTGTGCAGCAGGCCTTCATGGTAAAATATCTGCTAGGAAACCACTGCTAAGGACAGGCAACAAGCAGAAGAGACTTGTTTGGGCTAAAGAACACAAGGAATGGACATTAGACCAGTGGAAATCTGTGCTTTGGTCTGATGAGTCCAAATTTGAGATCCTTGGATCCAACCACCGTGTCTTTGTAGAAAAGGTCAACGGATGGACTCTACATGCCTGGTTCCCACCGTGAAACATGTGATGGTGTGGGGGTGCTTTTCTGGTGACACTGTTGGGGATTTATTCAAAATTGAAGACATACTGAACCAGCATATCTACCACAGCATCTTGCAGCGGCGTGCTATTCCATCTGGTCTGCGTTAAGTTGAACCATCGTATATTTTTCAACAGGACAATGACCCCAAACACACCTCCAGGCTGTGTAAGGGCTATTTGACTAAGAAGGAGAGTGATGGGGTGCTACGTCAGATGACCTGGTCTCCACAGTCACCAGACCTGAACCCAATCGAGCTAGTTTGGGGTGAGCTGGACCACAGAGTGAAGGCAAAAGGCCAACAAGTGCTAAGCATGTCTGGGAACTCCTTCAAGACTGTTGGAAAACCATTTCCGGTGACTACCTCTTGAAGTTCATCAAGAGAATGCCAAGAGTGTGCAAAGTAGTAATGAAAGCAAAAGGTGGCTACTTTGAAGAACCTAGAATATAAGACATATTTTCAGTTGTTTCACACTTTTTTAAGTATTTCATTCCACATGTTTTAATTCATAGTTTTGATGCCTTCAATGTGAATCTACAATTTTCAGAGTCCTGAAAATAAAGAAAACTCTTGAATGAGAAGGTGTGTCCAAGCTTTTGGTCTGTACTGTATACCAGGATGGGGACATGATGAAGCTATATACCAGGATAGGGACATGATGGGGCCATATATACTAGGATGGGGACATGATAAAGCTATATACCAAACTGGGGACATGATTGGGACATATATCAGGATGGGGCTATATACCAGGATGGGGACATTTTGGGACATATACTAGGATGGGGCTATATACCAGGATGTGTCCTGGATGGGAACATATACTAGGATGGAGCTTTATACTATGATGGAGACATGATGGGGCCATATATACCAGGATGGGGCATGATGGGGCCATATATACCAGGATGGGAACATGATGAACCTATATATACCAGAATGGGGAGATGATAGCACCATATATACTAGGATGGTGCCATATATACCAGGCTGGGGCAATGATGGGGCCATATATACCAGGATCGGGACATGATGGGGCCATGATGTGGACATTCACCAGGATGGTACAATAATGGGGACATACACCAGGATGGGGCCATGATGAGGACATATATACAAGGATGGGCCATGATGGGGACATACATACCAGGATAGAGCCATGATGGAGACATATATACCAGGATATACTCATTATGGGGTCATACACCAGGATGGGGGACATATTTACCAGGAAATGCCCCAGGATGGGGGGACATTAGTACAGAATGGGGGTCATTACTACACAATTAAGGGGATGGGGGGCAATGTTTATGTCTTTATAGGATTTCAAATGCTACAATGGCCCAAATGAGGGGGGGGTCTGGATCAAACTTTGCACCAGGGCCTATCGGACCCTAGTTACGTTGGATAGAACCTGTGTAATATAGAGAATGTGGACAATATGTTTGTGCGTGCTATATAGGTACTGCCAATGAGAAGGGAGGAAAATGAATAGAGTGCAACTCTCCTGGGCGCAAAGGAGTTGACTATGAAATGAAACATGGGAGTGATTGACAGAATGAAATCAGTGTATCCCCATTCAGTGTCATCCATCCATATGTACTGTATATATACATACAGTTAGGTCCAGAAATATTTGGACAATGACACAATTTTCGCGAGTTGGGCTCTGCATGCCACCACATTGGATTTGAAATGAAACCTCTACAACAGAATTCAAGTGCAGATTGTAACGTTTAATTTGAAGGTTTGAACAAAAATATCTGATAGAAATTGTAGGAATTGTACACATTTCTTTACAAACACTCCACATTTTAGGAGGTCAAAAGTAATTGGACAAATAAACCAAACCCAAACAAAATATTTTTATTTTCAATATTTTGTTGCGAATCCTTTGGAGGCAATCACTGCCTTAAGTCTGGAACCCATGGACATCACCAAATGCTGGGTTTCCTCCTTCTTAATGCTTTGCCAGGCCTTTACAGCCGCAGCCTTCAGGTCTTGCTTGTTTGTGGGTCTTTCCGTCTTAAGTCTGGATTTGAGCAAGTGAAATGCATGCTCAATTGGGTTAAGATCTGGTGATTGACTTGGCGATTGCAGAATGTTCCACTTTTTTGCACTCATGAACTCCTGGGTAGCTTTGGCTGTATGCTTGGGGTCATTGTCCATCTGTACTATGAAGCGCCATCCGATCAACTTTGCGGCATTTGGCTGAATCTGGGCTGAAAGTATATCCCGGTACACTTCAGAATTCATCCGGCTACTCTTGTCTGCTGTTATGTCATCAATAAACACAAGTGACCCAGTGCCATTGAAAGCCATGCATGCCCATGCCATCACGTTGCCTCCACCATGTTTTACAGAGGATGTGGTGTGCCTTGGATCATGTGCTGTTCCCTTTCTTCTCCAAACTTTTTTCTTCCCATCATTCTGGTACAGGTTGATCTTTGTCTCATCTGTCCATAGAATACTTTTCCAGAACTGAGCTGGCTTCATGAGGTGTTTTTCAGCAAATTTAACTCTGGCCTGTCTATTTTTGGAATTGATGAATGGTTTGCATCTAGATGTGAACCCTTTGTATTTACTTTCATGGAGTCTTCTCTTTACTGTTGACTTAGAGACAGATACACCTACTTCCCTGAGAGTGTTCTGGACTTCAGTTGATGTTGTGAACGGGTTCTTCTTCACCAAAGAAAGTATGCGGCGATCATCCACCACTGTTGTCATCCGTGGACGCCCAGGCCTTTTTGAGTTCCCAAGCTCACCAGTCAATTCCTTTTTTCTCAGAATGTACCCGACTGTTGATTTTGCTACTCCAAGCATGTCTGCTATCTCTCTTATGGATTTTTTCTTTTTTTCAGCCTCAGGATGTTCTGCTTCACCTCAATTGAGAGTTCCTTAGACCGCATGTTGTCTGGTCACAGCAACAGCTTCCAAATGCAAAACCACACACCTGTAATCAACCCCAGACCTTTTAACTACTTCATTGATTACAGGTTAACGAGGGAGACGCCTTCAGAGTTAATTGCAGCCCTTAGAGTCCCTTGTCCAATTACTTTTGGTCCCTTTAAAAAGAGGAGGCTATGCATTACAGAGCTATGATTCCTAAACCCTTTCTCCGATTTGGATGTGAAAACTCTCATATTGCAGCTGGGAGTGTGCACTTTCAGCCCATATTATATATATAATTGTATTTCTGAACATGTTTTTGTAAACAGCTAAAATAACAAAACATGTGTCACTGTCCAAATATTTCTGGACCTAACTGTATATATATATATATATATATATATATATATACATATATCCATATACAGTACAGGCTAAAGGTTTGGACACACCTTCTCATTCAATGAGTTTTTGTCATGGTTCGCCTCCTTGTCCACATGGCTAGCGGGCGGAGCCTTCTCTCGAGCCTCACTTCCAGACCCTGGATGCCTTAAAAGCTGGCATTTCCAGTGAACCAGTGCCGGCTATAAGCTTAGCACTGCTTTGCCTGTGATTGCTGGTCCTGTGAGTGATATCCTGATCTGTCTGTTCCTGTGCCCCCGTGAACTTGTCTGTGTTCCATCCCCTGGTCATCCCTCCTGTCCTCTGTCCCCTCTCCTATTTCCTAACTCGGTTGCTTCCTCCGGTACTGACCTTGGCCTGACTTTGACTCCGCTTTTGCTCGTTCCTCCGGTCCTGCTTCTGCCCATACGGTGTTTGACCCAGCCTGCCTGACTATTCCTTGCATGCTCTGCAGCTCTGCTTCTCAGCTGTGCTTTGAGGTAATGCATGAGAACGCTGTGAATTCACTTCCTGGTTCTCATTGCTCTGTGTAGTGTATTATGCTACAGAGCTCTGGCTCCCCCTGGTGGCAGCATTACAGATTTCTTTATTTTCACGACTCTGAAAATTGTAGATTCACATTGAAGGCATCAAAACTATGAATTAAAACATGTGGAATGAAATACTTAAAAAAAGTGTGAAACAACTGAAAATATGTCTTATATTCTAGGTTCTTCAAAGTAGCCACCTTTTGCTTTCATTACTACTTTGCATACTCTTGGCATTCTCTGGATGAGCTTCAAGAGGTAGTCACCGGAAATGGTTTTCCAACAGTCGTAAAGGAGTTCCCAGAGATGCTTAGCACTTGTTGGCCCTTTTGCCTTCATTCTGCGGTCCAACTCACCCCAAACCATCTCGATTGGGTTCAGGTCTGGTGACTGTGGAGACCAGGCCTTACACAGCCTGGAGGTGTATTTGGGGTCATTGTCCTATTAAAAAATAAATGATGGTCCAACTAAACGCAAACCAGATGGAATAGCATGCCGCTGCAAGATGCTGTGGTAGGCATGCTGGTTCTGTATGCCTTCAATTTTGAATAAATCCCCAACAGTGTCACCAGCAAAGCACCCCCACACCATCACACCTCCTCCCCCATGCTTTACGGTGGGAACCAGGCATGTAGAGTCCATCCGTTCACCTTTTTTACAAAGACACGGTGGTTGGATCCAAAGATCTCAAATTTGGACTCATCCGACCAAAGCACAGATTTCCACTGGTCTAATATCCATTGCTTGTGTTCTTTAGCCCAAAAAAGTCTCTTCTGCTTGTTGCCTGTCCTTAGCAGTGGTTTCCTAGCAGCTATTTTACCATGAAGGCCTGCTGCACAAAGTCTCCTTTTAACAGTTGTTCTAGAGATGAGAAGGTGCGTCCAAACTTTTGGTCTGTACTATATATATAATCTCTTTTTAACCATTTCATCCTGTCAGTTGTCAGTGGCGGCACCTATACAGCCCGCACAAACATAGTGTCCACATTCCCTATATCACACAGGGTCTATCTCTCTGAATTAATACTACATTTTTATTTCATGTATTTATATATTGTATCTAGAATGTTGATTTGTAACATTATGTTTTTGACACCTAATTCAAATCACTATCAGCGTGCAGTGTCTTAATAAGCTGGTCCTCCGGCATCATGTTATAATTTGGTTTGTGCTGAAGAAGTTTGCAAAACTTCTAAATGCATCCACAATAAACCATAATAGTTCCTGCCCGAGTATCCTGTCCTCTACTTATGACCTCCACAGCAGCATGGAGAGACCACTTTTCTTCTACCCTTCAACTTTAGCAGCCGTCATATATAATACATTCTCTGTGTTGGGGTCATCACAACTAAGCAAGGTGAGAAAGATATCTGTCATGTCCTAAAAGCTGCTTTACACACAGCGACATCGCTAGCGATGTCGCTAGCGATAGCACCCGCCCGCATCGTTTGGGCATCACGGGCAAATCGCTGCCCGTGGCAAACAATATCGCCGGTACGCGTCACACCAACTTACCTTCCTAACGATGTCGCTGTGGCCGGCGAACAACCTCTTTTTTAAGGGGGCGGTTCGTGTGGCGTCACAGCGACGTCACACAGCAGGCCACCAATAGAAGCGGAGGGGCAGAGAGTAGCCGCATGAACGTCACTCCCACCTCATTGCCGGAGGATGCAGGAACGCTATTGTTCGTCGTCACCGGGGTGTCACACGTAGCGATATGTGCTGCCTCAGGAACAACGAACAACCTGCGTCCCAAGCGAGCAACGATATTTTGAAAATGAATGACGTGTCAACAATCAACGATTTTCACCCGATTTGCGATCGTTCGGAGTCGCATGTAGGTGTCACACATAACGACGTCGCTAACGATGACGGAAGTGCGTCACGAAAACCGTGACCCCAACGACATATCGTCGGATAAATCGTAGCGTGTAAAGCGGCCTTTAGACTTGGGAATTTTTCATTGTTTTCATTGCTATGTATTGTCTTTCTGTCATAGGTAGAAGGTTTTACTTTCCTTGTATTTTCTCCCTTCGTCCTCCCTGTAGCTCTGTGATGTCAGCATTCCACGCCCTTCTTTCCATGTAGTGTGTTGTATCAGCCATCTTCATGTAACAAGTTGTATGCTCTCTGAGAAGATTCACTCTTTTTACCTAAGACATTCTCTGGCTGCACAAGTACATCAGCAAATTAATGGACCACACAATGCACCGTTTGCCCAACGCTTCAGTCTAGGCTGGGTGATCATAGACAATGTTTGCATAGACAAGATGAAGAGACCTAACAACATCTCCTTCTACAAAATGCACACCCTTGCCAAATGGTCGAAGCACTCATTTTCAGCCATGCCCCCATCATTACTGGGGGAAAGAGAAACTGAGCAACACTAAGTGGCAACAGGAATCTTTCAATAACATGAAAGTGCTCCTGCCTTGGGACAAAAACCTTGGGTAAACGGTGTTTGATTCCACAGATGAAGACAACAAGTTGGAACATACAAGGGAAGGAATAGAATTCATAACAGTTATGGACAAGGAATTTGCTCAAGATGACTCCAACAGCTGGATAACTCCTTTACCCTTTTGTTCTCCAAGAACGAGGTTGCCAAACAACCTGCAGCAAGCAATTGCAAGATTTTTATCTTTAAAGCGTACTCTACAGAGCAAACCAGAGATGGAAAATCATTTCATTGACTTCACGCAGAACATCTTTGACAGAGATCATGCTGACCCTGCGAAACCACTGAAGGAAGGAGAAGAATGCTGGTACCTTCCATCTTTTGGTGTCTATCACTCCACAAGCCTAACCAGATCAGAGTGGTGTTTGACTCCAGTGTTCAGTATGAAGGCATCTCTCATCAACCTGCTCCTAACTGGGCTTAACAAGAAAAACAGTCTCATTGGACTATTGATTCGCTTCAGACAAGAACCTGTTGCTATAATGGCCAACATCCAGCAGATGTTTCATTGCTTTATTGTGAAGGAAGACAGCAGAAACCATCACCGGTTCCTAGGCACAAGGACAATGATGTCAACCACAAGGTCAACGATTCACGAATGAAGGTCCATGTCTTCGGCAATAGCCCCTCACCTGCTGTGGCGATCTACGGCCTGAGATGGACAGCCCAGGAAGGTGAGAGAGAGTGTGGGTCTGATGCTCGTCAATTGGTAGAGAAGAACGTCTACGTAGATGACGGGCTCAAGTCCTTGCCCATGACTGAAGAGGCAATTGACCTACTCTCTATGACACAGGAAATGCTATCTGCATCAAACATCAGACTCCACAAGATCATCTGTTAACGGTCAAGAGGTAATGATGGCGTTTCCATCTGAGGACTACGCCACGAATCTTACGGACCTTGATTTGGGTTCCGATATTCCTCCCACACAACGCAGCCTTGGTCTATTATGGGTTATCAAACAGGACACGTTCACTTTCCAAGTGTCAACCTGTGACAAACTCTTTACCAAATGAGGGGTCCTATCTGTCATAAACAGCATCTATGATCCTCTAGAGTTTGTAGCAACCATCACCATTCAAGGCAAGATACTGCTAAGACAGATCACTGCCGAGAACATGGATTGGGACACTCTGCTGCCAACTCAGAAACAACAAAGGTTGGAGACATGGAAGAAGTCTCTGAAGGTTTTAGAGCAACTCCAACTCCCAAGTTGTTGTTCTCTAAGGTCTCCCTCGACTGCAGTCAGAAGAGAAGTCCAGATTTTCTCTGATGCATTTACAGAGGCCATAACTGCAGTACCTTATCTGAAGACCTTAGAAGCGAACAAGGTGCACAGTGTTTTCATCCTGGGTAACTCGAAGTTAATCCCAAAACCTGCACACTCCGTACAAAGTCTCGAACTTTGCACTGCAGTACTGGCAGTAGAAATTGCCGAAGTTGTAAGAGACGTAATGGACATTGAAATTGATTCCTTTACCTTCTACACAAACAGCAGAGTGGTACTTGGGCACATATACAACCAATTGAAGCAATTTTATGTCTATGTGAGCAACAGAGTAGAGCGCATCAGATGTTTTTCTACTCCTGAGCAGTGGCATCACATCTCCCCCGATCTAAACCCAGCTGACCTAGGAACAAGACTTACAGCTGCATCTAAGCTCGGTGACAACACATGGTTGATTCCTCTAAGTCTCCTGTATGAGGATTTCTGTGCAAGCAATACTAGCAATGCCCCAGGAACTGGTGGGACCAGAATATGATAAGGAAATCAGACAAACTATCTCCACGCACTATACTTCTATGACACCAAGGACAAAGTTGAACTCTCAACGATTCAAACGCTTCTCAAGTTGGTCCTCTGCTGTATGAGCTGTACCTCACCTTATCCATATCGCTCGCTGTTTTACTAGTGACAAATCTTCAGAGTGCCATGGCTGGCATTTGTGTAAGGGTCATCTTACTATCGATGACATGCCGAACAAGTCATCATCAGGTGTGTACAACAAGAAGAATATTCACACGATATCGACAGTATTACCAAGGGCATCAGTCTGTCCAAAAACAGTGCACTGCTCAACTTGAACCCAGTAGTCGATTATCGCAAGTTAGTAAGAGTGAGTGGGTGAATAAACAAATCTGACCTAAGCGATAAAGAGCAGAATCCTATCATTATTCCAGGTCGACACCATTTCACTACTCTGTTGATCCAACACTATCATGGACAAGTGCAGCACCAAGGCAGACATCTTACTAAAGGTGCCATCAGGTCTGCTTGCTTGTGGATCATGGGGATGAAGAGGTGTGTCTTTTAAATTCTCCATAGATGATTCTCCATAGATGCGTCACGTGTCAAAGGTTAAGAGGAATATACCAGCAACAATAAATGGTGAATCTTCCAGCAGATTGACTGAGCACAGATCAGCCATTCTCATATGTCGGCATAGACGTCTTCGGCCATGGTCGGTTGTTACAAGGAGAACATGTGTAGGAGCTGCGAACAGTAAGCGGTGGGCCGTGCTATTTACCTGTCTCAGCATCCGTGCAGTTCACATCGAGAACTCAATCCATGGATTCCTCTTGTTTCATAAACACCCAAAGAAGATTCTGTTCCATCCGGGGACCTGCCAAGCAACTCTGGTCTGACTGCGGCACAAACTTTATAGGAGCCTGCAAGGAACTGCAGTTTAACAAATTCTTGTCTGACAATGGGTGCATCTGGGTATTGAACCCTCCACACTCTTCACACAGGGGTTGAATTTTGGGGCGCATAATTGGCATTGCACAAAGGATCCTTGACTCCATGTTCCTGGACTAGAAACTTCCTCTCACCCATGAAGTTCTGGTCACTTTCCTCACAGAACTATCGGCCATAATAAACGCTAGGCCTTTGGTCCCAGAATTATCTGACCCTGATGCTCCGATGATTCTTACTCCGGCTATACTTCTTACACAGAAGATTAGAGCTGCAACAGTTCCTCCTGGGAATTTTGACAACAGTGACATTTACAAATGTCAGTGCTGGCTGCTGCGTGGTCAGCTGTGCTGGCTGCTGCGTGGTCGGCTGTGTTGGCTGCTGCGTGCCCGGCTGTACTGGCTACGGAGGCTGTCCTGGCTGTGCTGGCTGCGGAGGCTGTCCCAGATACTGGTGGTGTCGGCTTCAAAGAAACGCACCCGGAATTGGCGCCTGCGCAGATTGAGCTCCTGGCTCAATGACAATCCGAGATCTCATCTGCGCACGCGCCGACTCCTGGTGGCATTATTTGAAGATCACACCACCAAAAGAGCATCTCACCTGCCGCACCGCCCTGCTCCACACCGCTGACAGAGCATCTTACACGCCGCATCACCCTGCTCCACACAGCCCCTACCGCAGCCAGCACAGCCGACAGAACATCTCACCCGCTGCAGCCAGCACAGCCCCGCATCGCCGGCAGAGCATGTCACCCACTGGAGCCAAAACAGCTCCGCACCGCCCTGCTCCAAACACCCCCAACCGCAGCCAGCACAGCGCCCATTCTCCACCTCCCTGTAAGCTACATTCGGAGTTTAAGATGCACCCCTCAATTTGGGAGGAAAAGTGCATCTTATAAATATGGTAGGTATATATATCATGAAATCCCCATACACTACACCTGTAATATACTACATCACTACACCCCCCATATACTACACCTGTAATAAGCTACATCAATACACACCCATATACTAAACCTGTAATATACTACACCACTACATGTCCATATAATACACCTGTAATATACTAGACCCCCCCATGTACTACACCTGAAATATACTACATCACTACACCCCCCCATGTACAACACCTGTAATATACTGCATCACTACACCCCCATGTACTACACCTCTAATATACTACATCACTACATTCCCATATACTACACCTGCAATATACTACATCACTACATCCCCCACGTACTACACCTGTAATATACTACATCACTACACCCCTCATATACTACACCTGTAATATACATCACTACAACCCCCATATACTACACCTGTAATATACATCACTACACCCCCCATATTCTACACCTGTAATATATATCACTACACCCTCTATATATTACACCTGCAATATACATCACTACATCTCCTATATACTACACCTGCAATATACATCACTACACCCCCTATATACTACACCTGTAATATACTACATCACTACACCCCCTATATATTACACCTGAAATATACCTCACAACACCACCTATATACTACACATGCAATATACCTCACAACACCCCCTATATACTACACATGCAATATACCTCACAACACCCCCTATATACTACACATGCAATATATCTCACAACATCCCCTATATACTACACATGCAATATACATCACAACACCCCTATATACTACACATGCAATATACATCACTACACCCCCAACATTAGTCATCACTCACCTCTCCCTCCCGCCGCTACTTCTCCTGTTCAGGTCCCCGCCCCCGCCGCTCCTCTTGTAGGGGCCGCCGCTGCTGCTTTTTGTACAGGTTCCGGGTGCGCTCAATGCGTTGATTCTTCTGCCGGGAAATTTTAAGTGACACATGCGTGCCGTATTGACGACATCAGGGCATGCGTGTGTCACAGAGGAAGTGCCGGCAGGGAACAAAGGAGAGATTCCTGTGTTCCGCTGCCTGTGCTGACTGTGCGGAGCTGCGGGATCGCTCCCTGCCCAGCACGCTGCTTGTGATGAGGGCAATTTGACCAGGGGCCTCCCAGAGCCTGGAGCTCCGGACAACAGGTCAGATTGCTCTCATTAATAACCGGCCAGCAATGGCCCACTGAACCTTTGGGCCCTGTGCGACTGAACCGGCTGCACATGCGATATGTCCGCCAGTGCGTATATGTTTGTTTTTGCTTCTTTTCAGGTTCAAACGACTCTTGTTATACTGAACATCGTGAAATCCAAGGATTTCAGACAGGGAGTGTCACGTTCCATGACTTGAGAATTGGTGATTGTTTTCATTGCTGTGTATTGTTTTTCTGTTTACAGGTAGATTGTTTGACTTTCCTTCTATTTTGTCCCTTCCTCCTCTCTGTAGTTCTGTGATGTCAGCATTCCGAGTCCTTCTTCTCCATGTTGTCTGTTGTATCAGCCATCTTCATGTAACATGTTGTATGCTCTCTGAGAAGATTCACTCTTTTTACCTGCTACATTTATGATCAATACAAGATTTTCAGTTAAAGCATTCCTCTTTTCCTGGAGTCTTCTTGTAATAAGATTGTGGCTGAGTTAAACTATCTAAGAAACTGATATGAATGTGAGTACGGTAATACAGTGTGTTCAGGCACCATCACGTCCTATGTATCCTTGAGTCAGAATAATATTCCTGCATGTCATCGCAGTTATTTGCATAAGACCCTATTACACTTTTTTGTTTCCTATAGTTCTTTGTTTCAAATTCTTTCAAATGACGCACGCAGTTCATGAAAAAAAGAAGGGGGACTTCTATGCTGTTATTAACAATTTGCACAACTTTGTGGGTAACAAGTCACGTTTTCCCCAAAAAAATATGTTGCAGAAGATGTGACATTTTGAAAACATGAATAAAACTACACAGGGGGCGACTCGAGTACAGTTGTGCCAAATTTTGCAACTTTAAAAAGTTCTAAATTGCTTGATCAGCTGAAAAATTTGGAATCATTAAACTTCACCTGTTTTGATAGCCCATTAAATTTTTTTCTGTTGTTTCGTAGGCTGAAAAACTGCAATTTTGATGTTTTGATTTCTTTTCTTGTTACGCCGTTTACTGATTCATTTTTTAAATATTTTAATAGATCAGACTTTTACGAACACAGCAATGTCAAATGTGTGTTTTTTCTAATTTTCTCATTTTAATGGGAGGAAAAGGGGAGTGATTTCAAATTTTTGCTTTTAAACATTTTAGTTTTTAATTTGACTTGAACCTGCAATCTGACTTGGATTTGTAATTTTACTTGAAATTGCAATCATCCAAGCACTTGTGCGATATACAGCAATACAGCAATGCCATAGTATGGTAAATATCATGGTCTCCTATGAACGTCAGCCAATATGACAGGCACAGGGGTCCTCCACAGATCCCTGGCCATCATGGCAACCCATCAGCACCCCACGATCACGTCATGACAGTGTGTATATGCTGCTGTCAGAGATTGATAGCAGCTTTTAACAGGTTAACAGCCACATGCGGCACTCCACTCCACCTACGGCTATTAGAGGCAGATGATAGCTATTTATTTCAGGCATCATCTGCCAGCAAAGATGCTGGCTTGGTTTGTATCAGAGTCAAGGTGTCACGCTGTACAAAAGGGATGGTAAGACGTAGTACAGTGTAGTAGTGAAGGCGAGTCAAAGTAACACTGTAACAGTAAGACATCTGAAGTACAGCAGAGTAACTTCAGCAGGCAGTTCACAGGTAAACCACTAGGGGGCAATAGAGTAGTCAAACAGTCAGGGTCTAGCCAGGAGAGTCAAGTCACTGCAAAGGGAGGATCAAAATCAAGTCAGAAAACAGAATTGAAGTCAGAAGCCGGAAGATCATGTATGCAGAGGGAAATACAAACAACTGACAGGAGTCGGAAGTCAGGGACTGGGACAGGCAGACAAATGGGGGAGGGTACAGATCAGGGCATGGTAACAAGGAGTCAGATCAAACAGGAAATCTCACCAGAGCCAGTCACAGGCTGCAGAGAAAAACTATAACCAGCACAGGAATGCAAGTGTAGATACCAGATCTATTGTCTCTTGAAACCAGAACGAGGCTGATGGGGGTTAACCCCTGACATAACCAGGCTGGGTCTGGGAAACTGTGGAGCAGAGAATACCGGTCCTGTATCATGATACAAGGAATCGGCAAATGACGTACCTTTGATGTGATGTACCATCGACTCTAAACAAATGACAAAAAAGTCTCATCTGACATTCTCTGATGGCTTTTGCCTTTTTTCCTGTATCAGGATGCCTTTTTATGATATTCTAATGTCATAGAGGGGAAAACAGAAGAATCTTGGTTAACCCCAAGCCTCCTCACCCAATGGTTGAAGGGGAAATTTGCATATAACAGTCAAAAGCCCATATTACCAAAATGTTATGTAGTAAAAAACAAATATAATTTAATTAGCCCCCGATTCCCCTTTTTACTGGTACATATAATTTGAAGTAAAAAATAGTATGAAAGGTCATCTTTAATTTAGCTTGGACTATGTATACATTTAGTTACCGAGTATATTAGTTCATGTATTAAGAGCATTGGGATAGGGTACATCTTCCACTGTCCCTTTGAGGTGTATACAGAGTAAAGGTCCATTTACACACTGCCGATTGCACCCACCCCCGGTCGTTTATGTGTCACGGGCAAATCTCTGCCCGTGGCGCATAATATCGTTAGTCCCCGTCACACATACTTACCTGCCTAGCGACAACGCTGTGGCCAGCAAACTGCCTCTTTTCTATGGGGGCGGTTCGTGTGGCATCACAGCGATGTCACACGGCAGGCGGCCAATAGAAGCGGAGGCGCGGAGAGAAGCCGAAGGAAAGACATGCCCACCTCATTGCCGGAGGACGCAGGTACGGTGTTGTTCATCGTTTCTGGGATGTCACATGTAGCGATGTGTGCTGCCTCAGGAACGACGAACAACCTGCGTCCAGTAAGAGCAACGATATTATGAAAATGACACGTGTCAACGATCAGCGATTAGGTGAGTAATTTTGATCGTTAGCGGTCGTTCGTATGTTTCCCATGCAACGACGTCGCTAACGAGGCTGGATGTGCGTCACGAATTCCGTGACCCCAACGACATCTCGTTAGCGATGTCGTTGCGTGTAAATGGGCCTTTAGGCTGGAGTCACATTTGGACCATCTGCCTGCTTTCCTTACAGAAATGTGCAGCTTCATATATTGCTATGCAGCTGCACGCTCCTGTCAGGAGATGTGGCCATGTGATCCAATGAGATCCTTGCGCCAGTCACACCTACGTGTGACTACAACCTTAAAGAACCCATTTAATAATTCTGCCGTTTCTTGATTATCAGAGGCCAAATGCCTGTTGCAAATTTTTAGGGGACCCACTTGTGCAGGCCGTCAGATTTTTCTTCGTTTCCTTGGCTACCTGCCAATCATTTGGCCTGATTTCATTACTTATTTATAGATTCTGTTCATTTCTTTGTAGATTTTAAATGCTATTGCAGACCCCCAGATTTATATGTTCTGAATGCTCACTTTTATCATTAATGGCCTTTTCAACATTATTTTTTTTTATCCAAAATTCAAGAAATCTTCCTCTCTCAGACCACAGGGGATAATTTGGTTGATTTAGTGTGGTCAAATAGAACAGAAACAATATCAGATCTACAGGTCAGTAAGAATTTGGGCAGCAGCATCCATAATATGGTGAATTTCAAAGTAATATTCAACAAAATATTAAAAAGTGGAAATACAAAACCCTGAAACATGAGGAAAGCTAAATTCACTCTTTTATGGGAAGAGCTTCGTCCTGTAAACAGGGATCATATCTTGGTAACTTGGGATACCAAACATAAATGGGGAGTGTTTAGAGGGAACCTGTCAAGTAAAAAAAAATGCTATTAACCTGCAGATATGGGGTTAATCTGAAGGTTAATAGCGTTCTGATGCTGTGCCGCTGTTGCAGAGAAAACTCTATTGCCAGGAGGAAATGATCTATAGTGCTCTTGCCAGTCTTGTGCTATCAGTCACAGGGCGCGGCCAGCGTTCTTTCAGTCACTGCGCCCCAGCACTTACTGACAGTCAGTTCTAATTCTGCCATCTATATTTACATTTGTGGGTGTAATGTGAAAAAATGTGAAAACATTTTGGTACTCACCGTAAATTTGGTACTCACCCATTGTGGGACATAGGAACCATGGGTTAGTCTGCTAACACTAATAATACATCTTAAGAAACAAAGTTGGCTCTTCTCCAGATATTTACACTTTGCATGCTAGCATCAAGCCTCCTCACTAAAGAGAAACAAAAGAACTAAAACATTAAACAATGAACAAAAACATAACCACCCCGAGAAATAAAAACAAAAAATGCACGCCCCACCAGACAACCGGGTGTGAGGAGTCCTCCAATGAAGACTATGAGAAAGAGTTTTTACAGTGAGTGCCAAAAATGTTTATTTCTCCTTTGCTTCATTGGGAGCCACAGGAACCATAGGTTGTCAAAAAGATGTCCCTGGATTGGGGAATGGGAATAATAAAAACATAAATAAATTATAAAATACAAAAATGTGTCTCCCTGGTTGGTTTGAAAAGGCCCCCCCCACCCTCACCACCACCCCAGACAGGGAACAACACATGAACACAGGGAGAAAGGACTAGAGCAGGAGGTGAGCGAAGGAAGGGGCACCAAAAAGCTGCTGAGAGGCGCCCAGCAGAAAGGGAGAGAACACAAATCTTTGGTCGACCCTGACGCTGGGAGTCAGGAATGTCGTAAAAACAAACACACAGAAGCCAGTGCAATCAGGGCCACAGTAAAGGACACACTTAACGCCTTGTAGCAACTTAACCTGTGGCTGGACGTTAGGACTTAGGGTACCTTCACACTTAGCGATGCAGCAGCGATCCGACCAGCGATCTGACCTGGTCAGGATCGCTGCTGCATCGCTACATGGTCGCTGGTGAGCTGTCAAACAGGCAGATCTCACCAGCGACCAGTGAACAGCCCCCAGCCAGCAGTGACGTGCAAGCGACGCTGCGCTTGCACGGAGCCGCCGTCTGGAAGCTGCGGAGACTGGTAACTAAGGTAAACATCGGGTATGGTTACCCGATGTTTACATTAGTTACCAGCGCACACCGCTTAGCTGTGTGTGCAGGGAGCAGGGAGCCGCGCACACTGAGCGCTGGCTCCTTGCTCTCCTAGCTACAGTACACATCGGGTTAATTAACCCGATGTGTAATGCAGCTACATGTGCAGAGAGCAGGGAGCCGCGCACACTGCTTAGCGCTGGCTCCTTGCTCTCCTAGCTGCTGTACACATCAGGTTAATTAACCCGATGTGTACAGCAGCTACATGTGCAGAGAGCCGGAGCCGGCAGCACAGGCAGCGTGAGAGCTGCAGAGGCTGCTAACTAAGGTAAATATCGGGTAACCACCTTGGTTACCCGATGTTTATCTTGGTTACAAGCTTACCTCAGCTGTCAGACGCCGGCTCCTGCTCCCTGCTCGCTTCATTTGTCGCTCTCTCGCTGTCACAAACAGCGATCTGTGTGTCACAGTGGGAGAGCGCCTTTGAAGAAAACGAACCAGGGCTGTGTGTAACGAGCAGCGATCTCGCAGCAGGGGCCAGATCGCTGCTCAGTGTCACACACAGCGAGATCGCTAATGAGGTCACTGCTGCGTCACAAAAAGCGTGACTCAGCAGCGATCTCGGCAGTGAGCTCGCTGTGTGTGAAGCACCCCTTAATCTACTGCTCCATACAAATGCGCCGCACTATGATGGGCAAGCAAGCATGAGTCAAAAAAGAAAAAAAAACTAAACGCTCTAGGTACCTTACTGCCAACTGCGACAAGGTACATGGTTCTGCCGTATTAATTTACAATTTGCCCGAGGCAACTAAACCCTAAACTAAAGACTAATTAAAATATAACTTTTATTCATTTACTAAAAGGATTTTATGTTTTCTTATGTATTTTTTCATAGACACACAATGTTTAAAAATACAAAGTGCAGTGACCCTTAACAGGTCTCCCTTACTATAGCCATGCTAGCTGCCTATCTTTGTTAATCTCCCATTTGGGTTCTCTTCATAGTATCCGCAGCCCTGTATGCTATACATCAATCACTCCTACTCCGATCACCGCATTTGCTTGTTAAGAAACTAACAGTAGCCTCCCCAACATGTTTCAGGGGGCAGAGGCTAATACTGAATTACAATGTACGAATGGACCTTATAACGCCTTTGATCTGACCTCACATATCTAGAGGCCAATCCAGTCCCACATATCACTTCAGTGAAAAAAACTGCAGGGAGATCCAGAGCCAATGACCGCAATAGAGATATACCTCCCATTTGTTCAAAAAACTGTCTTACCCTGTCTAAGTACAGGAGCAAGCGCAATGAGAACAATACAGTATACACATGTGATATGACGTCACTGATGGTAACCTGGAAGAATACAAGCATGTAATTGAAGGAAAACTTTAATTGGTGTAGACATACGGGGACAGATTAGACCACGGAGAACGGTAGGAGGATTCATGGGTGGCGAGCCTCCCAATCACCGCGGTCATCTGGGTGAGATCAGCACTCTGGGGTGGGGTCATATCATCACTTCCAGTACTCTTTGTTCTTCTTTACGGTGAAGATAGTTCTTAACAACATTGGCGGTATGCTTTAGATTGTTGTCCTTGTGCAGAATAAATTTAGAGCCAATCAAATGCCACCCTGATGGTACCTGCAAAATAGATAAGTATCTCCCTGAATTTCGAAGCATTACATCCATCTACTGCTTTAAGAAGTTTGGCCAGAATTGGTCTCCATAGAAGAATTGCCACCAAAAAACATACCTTAGTCATGGAAAGAAGGCCAAGTGACGCAACTATTCATGAAAACATAGGAACTGAGATGCAGAAAAATGCCAGCATGTGCTCTGGAACAATTAAGCCAAATTTTAACTAATTGACTTTAAGAGAAGTTTTGTTTGTTTTTTTTGCTGAACGGCTGCAGAGCGTTACAATAGTGAGTGTCTGAAGGCACCAGTGAAGCATGGTGGAGGTTCCCGACAAGTTTGGGGCTGCATTACAGCAAATGGGAGTTGGCTCAAGATTAAATATGTCCTCAATACTGAGAAATATAGACAGATACTCATTCTTCATACAAAATCATAAAGATGGTGTCAGGGCCAGGTGGACGGGCAGACCCAGGAGGTGGATCCACTGGGCCGAACTCCTAGATGGTGGTAAGGGGTCCGGTAGCTGGAGCACTATAGACAGCAGAACAGTCCGTGCACACGAGTATAACGAAGAAGTCCCTGGGACCACGGAGTCACTGATGGTAGTCCGGGTGACGCAGCTCAGGTTCGGAAGCCGAGAAGATGTCAGGCGGGGTCCGGAACCTTTGGAGCGAGATGACGGGTCACCGCAGGGATCCGAGATGGTACGGACTGTCAGGATGGCAGATGGACAGCGTTCGGGGTTCGGGATTCGGCAGGACCGGATGGCGAAGCAGGCACGGCTCTACAAGAGAGATAGGTGAGTATATCACAGAGACACCAGGAGACCTGACTCCTAGCTTAAGAAACACGAAGATCAGGCCCCGCCCCCTTGGACATTAAACCCCTTTATACCCTGTACCTGTTTTGCATCATTTCCTGTTAATGGACGCTGGCCCTTTAAGAAAGGGTCAATAACCGCGCGCGCGCCCTAATGCGCATGCGCGCGGCCCGAGTGCCAGAAGCCAGGGCAGGAAGCTGTGAGGAGGAAGCAGCAGGGCCGGGCTGGGGCTGTGAAGCCGACGGGCGCCGGGAGCGGGGACCAGGACGCTGGGGACGCGCCGGCAAAGGGTGCTGGAGAGCGGGGAGCGGTGGTGACCGGACCAAGGAACCGGGAAGCGAGGCAGGGGAGCCGGGGAGCGTGACAGGTGAGCCGGAGGGCAGCGCAGGGGACCCGGGGAGCGTGACAGTACCCCCCCCCACGCCCCCCTCCCCGCAACCGGGACAGGAAGGCACGGATCAGCGGAGTACCCACATTCTCCCGGGGCTCCCAGGACCTATCCTCAGGACCATACCCTGCCCAGTCCACCAGGAAGAACTGTCGACCCCGTACGGTCTTCATGGCCACGATATCCCTTACCGCATAAATGTCGTCATCGGCAATAGGAGGAGGAGCCGAACTGGCAGCAGCGGAGAAGGGACCAAGGACAACCGGCTTGAGCAGGGAGACGTGGAATGAGTTGGGTATCCTCATCGTGGCCGGGAGCTGTAGCTTGTAGGAGACCTCATTGATCTTGCTGAGGACTTTAAACGGCCCGATGTAGCGAGGACCCAGCTTGTAGGATGGTATCTTCAATCGGACGTACTTGGAAGCAAGCCAGACTAGATCTCCAGGAGAGAAATACGGAGGGTCCAGACGTCTCTTGTCTGCGTGTCTCTTCATCCGCAAGGAGGCACGCCCAAGGGACGCCTTGACAGAGTCCCAAATGGTTGCAAAGTCACGGGCTACAGCATCAGCAGCAGGGACATCCGAAGAAGGGGATACAGGCAATGGGACGGAGGGCTGAAGTCCGTAAACGACATGGAAGGGAGAGCTGGAGGACGACTCACTGATGTGGTGGTTATGGGAGAATTCAGCCCAAGGAAGAAGCGTGGACCAGTCGTCGTGATGGGCGTTGACATAGTGACGTAAGAAAGAGGTCAAGATTTGATTGACCCTCTCCACTTGGCCGTTCGACTGAGGATGGTAGGCTGAAGAAAAGTCCAGAGTCACTCCCAGATGTTTGCAGAGAGCCCTCCAGAAGCGGGAGGTGAACTGAGTTCCTCTGTCGGATACGATGTGTGAGGGAAAGCCATGCAAGCGGAAGATGTGATGTATATAGGCGTCCGCGAGTTCCTGAGCAGAGGGCAATCCAGCCATAGGGACGAAATGAGCCATTTTAGAGAACCAATCCACCACGACCCATATGACGGTGTGTCCGGAGGACAATGGCAAGTCCGTAATAAAGTCCATCGCTATGTGTTGCCACGGAACTGAGGGTATCGGCAGAGGCAGAAGACGGCCATATGGCAGGTGTTTGGGCGTCTTGTTCCTGGCACAAGAGGAGCAGGCAGAGACAAAAGCAGCAACGTCCGTGCGAAGGGATGGCCACCAGTAATGACGTACAATCGCACCCCATGTTCTCTTCTGACCAGCATGACCGGCTGTTTTCGAGGCATGACCCCAGTGTAACACTTTTTGCCTGTCTGTCTCAGAGACATAGGTTTTCCCGGGCGGTATCTGGGCCAGGGTGACAGGAGCCACCGGAATGATTTTGCTAGGACAGATGATGGGTTGGGTAGTCTCCTCCTCCTGCTCCATGGGCATGAAAGACCTGGACAAGGCATCAGCGCGTACATTCTTGTCCGCGGGTCGGAAATGGAGCTGGAAATCAAACCTGGCAAAGAATAAGGACCACCTGGCTTGCCGTGGGTTCAGTCGCTGAGCGGACCGCAGGTATTCCAGGTTCTTGTGGTCCGTGTAAATAATCACAGGGTACACTGCTCCTTCCAGAAGGTAGCGCCATTCCTCCAGAGCCAGTTTGACTGCCAAGAGCTCTCGGTCACCGATGGTGTAGTTGCGTTCAGGCGCTGAGAAGCTCTTGGAGAAGAATCCGCAAGTCACCATCTTCCCGGAGGAGGACTTCTGCATGAGCACTGCTCCGGCTCCCGAGGAGGAGGCATCCACCTCCAAGGTGAACTGGCGGTTTAACTCCGGACGGTGGAGTACAGGAGAGGAGGCAAATGCCCGCTTCAGAGAGCCAAACGCGGCGTCGGCCGCAGGTGACCAGTCCTTTGGATTAGCCTCCTTCTTGGTCAAAGCGGAGAGAGGAGCAGTCAGAGCAGAGAAGTGAGGGATGAACTGGCGGTAGTAGTTGGCGAATCCCAGGAAGCGTTGGATTGCCTTCAGTCCAGAAGGAGGAGGCCAGTTGAGAATGGAGGAGACCTTCTTTGGATCCATCTGCAGTCCGGTATCAGAGATGATGTACCCCAGGAAGGGGAGAGAAGACTGCTCAAAGACACACTTCTCGTACTTGGCGTACAGACGATTCTCTCTCAGTCTTTGTAGAACCAGCTGTACGTTCTCTCTGTGGGTCTGGAGGTCCGGAGAGAAGACAAGGATGTCATCCAGATACACTACCACACAGACGTAGAGAAGGTCCCGGAAAACGTCGTTCACCAGTTCTTGAAAGACGGCTGGGGCGTTACACAGGCTGAAGGGCATCACGCAGTATTCATAGTGCCCATCGCGCGTATTGAACGCGGTCTTCCATTCGTCCCCAGAGCGGATGCGTACCAGATTGTAAGCACCCCGAAGATCCAGCTTGGTGAACACACGAGCTCCTCTAAGCCGGTCAAACAATTCGGGGATGAGCGGCAGAGGGTACTTGTTTTTTACGGTGATTTGATTCAAACCCCGGTAGTCTATGCATGGGCGTAAGTCGCCCTCTTTCTTCTTGACGAAGAAGAAGCCTGCTCCAGCAGGAGAGGAGGATCTCCGAATGAATCCCCTTGCCAGGCTCTCTGTGATGTAAGTAGACATGGCCCTTGTTTCGGCTGGAGACAATGGATATATCCGTCCTCGAGGTGGTGTTGTTCCTGGGAGCAGGTCGATGGCACAATCGTAAGGACGATGTGGCGGAAGTACCTCGGATTCCTTTTTATCAAAGACGTCTGCGAAGGACCAGTAGGCCGAGGGCAGCCCCGGTAGGTTCTCTGGAACCGGAGGTCGTCGGATGGGTTGTATGGTCTTCAGGCACTTCTCATGGCACGAAGAGCCCCATCGGGTGATTTCGCCAGTGCCCCAGCTGACTGATGGTTCGTGTGTCCGCAACCAGGGAAGTCCCAGCAGGATTTGATGGGACATGTGTGGGAGGACGTAGAAAGCGATGTTCTCGGTGTGCAGGGCACCGATACGCAGTTCGACCGGCCTGGTGATCCAGGAGATGGTGTCAGAGAGGGGTCTCCCATCCACAGAGGCAATCACGAGGGGTTTGTCGAGTGGAGTAACAGGCACCTGGTACTTGTCCACCGTGGCCTGCTGGATGAAATTGCCTGCTGTTCCGGAATCGAGGTATGCCTCGGCCGTGAACCGCGTCTCTCCCGTTGTCACTTGAACTGTCCACGTAACCGGGTCTGAGAGAGTCCCAGCACCTAGGGTGGCCTCTCCTACCAACCCTAGGCTTTGGAGTTTCCCGGCCTCTCTGGACAGGAGCGTAGCAGGTGTGTGTCCTCTCCGCAGTAAAAGCAGAGGCCCTTGGCGAGCCGCTCAGCTCGACGTTGTTCAGACTGCCGCACTCTGTCGATCTGCATGGGCTCGTGGACGGGGGCCCCAGCTGTCGATGACTGAAGTACGGAGGGCTTCTGCGGAGGAGAGAAATGCCGTACCGGACGTCTCTCACGGGACACTTCCTTGGATCGCTCCTGAAAGTGAATGTCCACTCGAGTCGCTAGGGCGATCAGGGCATCCAGGGTGGTCGGTACGTCACGACCCGCCAGCTCATCTTTAATTCGCCCCGAGAGTCCTTCCCAGAAGGCGGCGGTTAGGGCCTCGTTGTTCCACCCGAGTTCCGAAGCCAAGGTGCGAAACCGGATAGCGTATTGACCCACCGTCAGCGTCCCCTGACGTAACCGGAGAAGAGACGAAGCAGACGCGGAGGCGCGTCCGGGCTCATCAAAGGTGCCACGGAATGCCTGCAGGAACTCCTGGATGTTCATGGTCACAGGATCCCCCTTCTCCCACAAGGGGTTCATCCACGCCAGTGCCTCACCCTCTAGATGGGACATGATGAAGGCGACCTTGGCTTGGTCGGAGGCAAACAACTGCGGCAGCTGCGTGAAATGGAGGGTGCATTGGTTTAAGAATCCCCTGCAGGTCTTGGGGTCTCCGGCGTACCGGGGTGGTGAGGCCAAACGAAGTCTGGAAGTATCTGAAGATGTCGCCACGGGAGCTGGAGCCGTGGATTGACTAGTGGAAGCCCGGGATGTTGAAGACGTAACTGCCGCTTGTAGCGTGTTCAGGCGGGCGTCCACAGAAGACATGAATTGCAGCATGCGGGTCTGAGTCTCACGCTGGCGTTGGAGTTCCTCCTGTACGGCTGCTAGTGCTGCAGCGGGATCCATGGCCTGATCTTACTGTCAGGGCCAGGTGGACGGGCAGACCCAGGAGGTGGATCCACTGGGCCGAACTCCTAGATGGTGGTAAGGGGTCCGGTAGCTGGAGCACTATAGACAGCAGAACAGTCCGTGCACACGAGTATAACGAAGAAGTCCCTGGGACCACGGAGTCACTGATGGTAGTCCGGGTGACGCAGCTCAGGTTCGGAAGCCGAGAAGATGTCAGGCGGGGTCCGGAACCTTTGGAGCGAGATGACGGGTCACCGCAGGGATCCGAGATGGTACGGACTGTCAGGATGGCAGATGGACAGCGTTCGGGGTTCGGGATTCGGCAGGACCGGATGGCGAAGCAGGCACGGCTCTACAAGAGAGATAGGTGAGTATATCACAGAGACACCAGGAGACCTGACTCCTAGCTTAAGAAACACGAAGATCAGGCCCCGCCCCCTTGGACATTAAACCCCTTTATACCCTGTACCTGTTTTGCATCATTTCCTGTTAATGGACGCTGGCCCTTTAAGAAAGGGTCAATGACCGCGCGCGCGCCCTAATGCGCATGCGCGCGGCCCGAGTGCCAGAAGCCAGGGCAGGAAGCTGCGAGGAGGAAGCAGCAGGGCCGGGCTGGGGCTGTGAAGCCGACGGGCGCCGGGAGCGGGGACCAGGACGCTGGGGACGCGCCGGCAAAGGGTGCTGGAGAGCGGGGAGCGGTGGTGACCGGACCAAGGAACCGGGAAGCGAGGCAGGGGAGCCGGGGAGCGTGACAGGTGAGCCGGAGGGCAGCGCAGGGGACCCGGGGAGCGTGACAGATGGCATCTGATTGGCTTCAAATATTTTCTGCAGCAGGAAAACAAAATGTAGCCAATGTTAATAAGACAATCTTCAGCGTAGAGATGAACAAGGATTCCTGGAAGAGTAGATATTGGTCCCACACAACCCAAATATCAACATAGAGTCGGTCTGAATTTACATGAAGACACAGGTTTGTACAAATTCTTCTAACTTTCATAGATATTTGGTTAGTTCTTCATGAAGTTTGGAACAAACCTGCAGAGCTCTTTCAAAATCTGCGTTCAAGTGTACCTAGAAGTAATGAAAAATTCCTCAAGAAAAGTTAAAAAGAATCTATCAGCCCATTCTCTGGTGGACACAGACATAAATGGGTCCCTGGGTAAGAATAGTATATGAGCCCTTTAAAGCCCAAGAGCTAATGAAAATACACAATATCACCTGCTTTAGAGATTGAAATGGGTCCCCTTACCTCTTGGGCCCCTGCACGATTGCAAAGATTGCATGAATGGTATGTCTGGCCCTGAGCCAATACCTTTGAGATCAAATACATGTGTGTAAGAGTATGAGAAGTAAATGATATCTTTATTAATTTATTAATCAAAAACAAGCAGGGTGGGAGGACAGAACACTTCTACCGCCTCAGTTCCCAGCTTCATTCTTGGCATAAGGGCTCATTGAGACATTAGTTTTTCATGCATAAGGACTGTTCACAGGTCCATGTATTTTTGTAGAAAAAGTGGTCTACACAAAATCACATATCTGATTTTGATCCAAGTCAACAAAAAATTCTCTATTCCAAGTCTATGGGCCTGTGGAGACCTGAGAATGAACCCGAGAGCTAAGGCAGAGGAAGTGCTCTGTTCTGCTCAGAGCACTTCCAGTTTGATTTGCATATCACTTCTAAAGTAGATTTCTCTGCAACACAGCATTTTTCTTTATGGATTCACTTGTGTTCTTATAATTTACACACATATGCAATCAGTTTGAAAGGGGAGGGGATACAATGAATTGACAGATTCCTTTTAACAGTGGACATACCTGTATGCTATCAAATTATTATTATTGCAATTTCCTAATATTTATTAAACCATGCAAAGCCATATATCCAAAAATACATATGAAGCGTTATTAACTCTTATATATTGCTTTGAAAAGCAAGATTTTAATCAATATCTTACCTAACACATTTTGACAATATTGGGTTTCATAGAATTTTTTTAATCCACAACATAAAATTAAGGTTAATAATATAACTTTCACTACTAAATCTTGAGTTTTACTCAAATTGGTTAATGCAAAAATGAATACACCCCACATCAAAAACTACTACACTTGGTATGTTGTATGACCTCTATGAGTTTTAAGGACAGAGCTAAAGGGGGCTTTACACGTTGCGACATCGCTACCGATATATTGTCGGGGTCACGTCGTTAGTGACGCACATCCGGCGCCGGTAGAGACATCGCAACATGTAAATCCTAGGTGCGACGATGAACGAGCACAGAAGCGAACAATATCGCTGATCTGTGTAACGACGTTCATTTCCATAATGTCGGTTCGACCGCAGGTACGATGTTGTTTGTCGTTCCTGCAGCTCCACACATCGCTGTGTGTAAACCCGCAGGAGTGACAAACATCTCCTTACCTGCGTCCCGACGGCAATGCGGAAGGGAGAAGGTGGGCGGGATGTTATGTCTCGCTCATCTCCGCCCCTCCGCTTCTATTGGCCGGCCGATTAGTGACATCGCTGTGACGTCGCTGTGACGCCGAACGCACCTCCCCTCTTGAAGGAGGTATTGTTTGGCAGTCACAGCGACATCGCCGAGCAGGTATGTGCGTGTGAAGCTGCCGTAGCGATAATGTTCGAAACGGCAGCAATCACCACATATCGCATGTGCGACGGGGGCGGGTGCTATCGCACTGGACATCGCTAGCAATTGCTAGCGATGTCGCAACATGTAATGCCCGCCTAAGTTGATGACATATTGCAACATTGATCTTCCTCCTTTCTTAAAGAACCAAAAAGCATTGATGCTTGATAACGTGATGCTCAACTTGTCTCTACAGAATTTCCCATAGGTGTTTCTGTTGGGTTCAGCTAACATACTTGGCCACTTCCATCCTGTTCTCCACAAATGCAGTATGGGCCTTAGATATGCATTTTGTATCATTGACTAACATGCCTAACGTGGTACAAAGCAATATCACTGTAGGCAAAATGCATGTAGAAAAAAGTGAATTTAGAAAAATGCATGGTGCCTGCAATAAATTATGGTGGTGGCAGAATCTTTTTGTGATGTTCCATGAGTGATCCTGGTGTTGGGGAGCTACATTTCATTGATAGCATCATGAATTCATAGATGTACTGCTCTATAGAGAAAGATAAGATGCTACCATCACTCTGTGCCCTTGGTACACGTGCACATTTTCAACATTACAATGATCCAAAACACAAGTGTTGAATTTCTTATGAAGAACAGGTTGAAAGTTATTAACTTGCCAAGTATATTTCCTGATCTGAACCCAACTGAATAATCGATGAGGGGATTCTCAAGAGACAATTTGAACATCACTCTCCATCCAGCATTTTGGCTCTAAAAAGGTCGTTCTTGAAGAATGCAAAAAGATAGATGTTGCAATATGTGTTTAACTTGTTCATTCCATGCCTATAAGAATTCGTGCTTGTGGTCAGACAAAATACTTAAAGGGGTTGTTCAAACATATCTATTATTGGCCACAATGATATTATGTTGAGAAACAAGGTTTCTCTTAAATACCTTGTGTTGCCAATAGGCTTGTGAGCGGCACTTTTGTAGTCCGCTCTTCCCCATCGCCTGTACCCCGGGCTCCATGACCTCGGAGATCCGGTGATGTTACATCAACTTCCTGCTCAATTGACATCACCTCGGCCGGCGGTATTTGAGAGAAACCTTGTTTCTCAACATAATATCATTGTGGCCAATAGTGAATACAGTACAGGTGAATCACTTCTTTAAGGCTGTAGTTTTTGACATGGGGTGTACTCGTTTTTACGCCAACTAATTTGAGTAAAACTTAGGAAGATTTTGTAATGAAAGTTATGTTAGTAACCTTTCTTTCATATTATGGATTATCAAAAAAGTTCTATAAAACTCAGCCTTATCAACATTTTGGAAATTGTTTTTGTATTCAGTGAGATACTGATTACATACTTACTTTTCAAAGCGGGTGTACTCATTTATACTGAGAACAATATATATTGTATGCATAATTATATACCGTACATACACTACACATACATAGACACACATACAATCTTACACGGATTAATTGACAATGGAAGGATAAAAAACAAGATGGAGCACATGGTATTTAAAACAAACCCTGACATAACTGCAAAAAAACTCTCATACACATGTGGTCAAAATTGTTGGTATTCCTCGTTTAATGAAATAAAAACCCACAATGGTCTCAGAAAGAACTTGAATTTGACAAAAGTAATAATAAATAAAATCTATGGAAATGAACAAATGAAAATCAGACATTGCTTTTATGCTTCCATAGAATTTAAAGGCAGCACATTTATCTTTCTAGAATCCCTTGATAGTCTTGAGATTTCATTGTACCCTGCACAGTTTCAAGACACCTTGTGCCAGATGCAGCAAATTAGCCCCAGAACATAACCAAGCCCCCTCCATGTTTCACAGTAGGGACAGTGTTCTTTTCTTGATATGCTTCATTTTTCCTTCTGTGAACATAGAGCTGATGTGCCTTCTCAAAAAGTTCCATTCTTGTCTCAGCTGTCCATAGGACATTCTCCCAGAAGATTTGTGGCTTGTCAACATGTAGTTTGGCAAATTCCAGTCTCCCTTTTTTATAACTTTTTTTCAACAATGGTGTTCTCCTTGGTCGTCTCCCATGTAGTAGTCCACTTTGGCTCAAACAATGACGGATGATACTATCTGACACTGATGTTCCTTGAGCTTGAAGTTCATCTTTAATCTTTTTAGAAGTTTTTCTGGGCTTTTTTGTTACCATTTGGATTATCTGTCTCTTTGATTTGTCATCATTTTTCCTCCTGTGGTCACATCCAGGGTGGTTGGCTACAGTCCCATGGATCTTACATTTTTGAATAATATGTGAATCTGTAGTCACAGGAATATCAAGCTGCTTGGAGATGGTCTTATAACCTTTACCTTTCACAAGCTTGTCTATAAGTTTCTTTCCAGTCTCCTGAGACAACTCTTTCTTTCGCTTACTCTGGTCCATAATGAGTGGGATACACACCATGTCACCAAACAGCACAGTGAGTATCTGTAGCCCTATATACAGGCCAACTGACTGATTACAAGATTGTAGACACCCGTGATGCTAATTAGTGGACACACCTTGATTTAATATGGCCCTTTGGTTGCATTATTTTCAGGGGTATCATAATTTCTGTCCAGGCCTGTTTCATGAGTTATTTTTTAAAAAATTCTGTGGAAGCAGAGTTGAAAAACAATATCTGACTTTCATTTGCTCATTTTCATAGATTTTTTTTTATTTATTATTACTTTTGTCAGATTCAAGTTATTTCTGTGACTATTGTGGGTTTTTCTTTCATTAAGCGAGGTCTACCAACAATTTTGACCACGTGTGTACATGGACAGTAAACTCCCTGTACACAGTTACTAGGCAAATAGTATTTTTGATTATTAATTTTATTATTGAACAACTACAGTGCTGTTGGTCAATCCAAAAGGTTAATAGATTGAATATTTAAGTAAAAGTGAGCTTTTGTCTTTCTTAGGAGAATATCTATGTGTGCAGAATTATTGTTAACTTTAAGAAAAATATAAATATTTCCATCGCTGTTGTTTATTTTCATCTGTTAAAGTGAGAATAATACCCAAACTCAAAAATACGTTTTTGACATGTAAAAAAAAAACCAAACTGACCAATATTCTGTAGCTGCCATTTTTTCCAGTAACAGTCATAAGCCTTCCATCCATGGAGTCTGATAATTTCTTAATCCGTTGCCGATCAACTTTTTTGGCATCACTAACCACAACTTCTCAGACACGGTTCAAATACAGAGGTGGTGATTCTTTTACTTCACTGAAAATCTCCTGTTTAAGAAGAGCCCACAAGTTCTCAATAGGGTTTAGGTCAGATGAGGAACAGGCCATGTCATTATTTTTTTAGCTTTAAGGTCTTAGCTAGCCAAGCTGTGGAGACTTCAATGCATGTGATGTAACATTGCCCCTCATAAAAGTCATGGTTTTCTTGAAAGATGCAGACTTTTTCCAGTACCATTGATTAAAATGCAACTTGTCGAATAAAGCGGCATTAACCTGCACATATGGGGTTAATCTTCAGGTCAATAGCATTTTGACCTTGCCCAGCGCCTGCACTTAAGAGACCCACTGCCAGGAGGAAATGATCTTTGTTCCTCCCAGCAATGTTCGGCTTCCAGTCATAGGGGAGGCGCCAGCATGGCTTCAGCCAACGTTTTGTTTATAGTGTTCGGTGGCTTTAACTGGGCCTGCGGCACTGACTGACAGCTGGCTCTGCAATAGACCCAGCTATCAGTCACTGTTGGGGCTATAGTTACAGCCACCGATAACAGCGGTGACTGAATCCATGACGGCCCACTCCTATGAAAGTCGAACGCTGCTGGGAGGAATAGTGTTAATTTCCTCCCAGCAATGGGGCATCAAGTGCCAACGCTAGGTAGGTTAAAAAATCTGTTAACCTGCAGATTAACCCCATAACTACAGACTAATAAAGTTTTTTCACATGACAGGTTCCCTTTAAATAAAGTGTCTTCTAAAAACTTTCAGTAGGTTTGATATTGAGTTCATCTTCAAGCCAAAAAAGTCCAATTAACTCACCTTTAACACCAGCCCATAGCATTACCCCGCCTTCACTTTGCTGGCATCGGAAGTGGAGGTCTGTGTCTGTTACTGATCCAGCAACGAGTCCATCCATCTGGTCCGTCAAGAGTCACCCATATTATCATTCTATAAAACCCTTAATAAACAGAATTCTTTGGATATTTTTTTGGCCTGGTCTGGACATTTCAACTTGTGTTTTGTTCATTGGTGGTTGGATTTCTGCCTTCTTTACCTTAGCCATGTCTTTGAGCCTTAAACCCTAGTATTTCTGGTTACAACTCTGGAATATGACAGAACTGGAGGATAATGGGTTCCTGATCACATCACTTTTGATTCTTCTCAAATCTTGGGCAGGTAATGTGTATTTTCTCAACACTATTTTTGCGACACTGTTGACTATTTGCAAAAAAAAACCTTTTGTGAATACACCCCAATATCTTAGCAATTTCAAGAGTGCTGCGTCATACTGTAAGGCGGGCTTTGCACGTTGCGACATCGCAAGCCGATGCTGCGATGTCGCACGCGATAGTCCCCGCCCCCGTCGCAGGTACGATATCTTGTGATAGCTAGTGTAGCGAAAATTATCACTACGCCAGCTTCACATGCACTCACCTGCCCTGCGACTGTCGCTCTGGCCGGCGAACCGCCTCCTTCCTAAGGGGGCGGGTCGTGCGGCATCATAATGACATCACACGGCAGGCGGCCAATAGCGGCGGAGGGGCAAAGATGAGCAAGATGTAAACATCCCGCCCACCTCCCTCCTTCCGCATAGCAGCCGGCGGCAGGTAAGGTGATGGTCCTCGCTCCTGCGGCTTCATACACAGCGATGTGTGCAGCCGCAGGAGCGAGGAACTACATCGTACCTGTCGCTGCAGCATAATTATGAAAAAGTCGGAGCCTGCAACGATGATACGATAACGACGCTTTTGCGCTCATTAATCGTATCATCTAGCATTTATACACTACGATCTCGAAAGTGACGCCGGAAGTGCGTCACTTTCGATTTGACCCCACCGACATCGCACGTGCGATGTTGCAACGTGCAAAGCCGCCCTTAGATGTAACATTTTTTCACTTTTCAGAGCTAGTTAAATCTCTTTTTTGGCCCATTTTGCTTCAGGAAAACAAACTGCCTAATTATTCTGCACACCTTTTTACCCTTAAGCAACACCTTCCCTCATTACACAAATACGCATCACCTGATATGATTCATCCAAGGAGCATTCAAGTTTATTCGGCTTAGAGTTGGAAAATCTGCAGAAAAATGATATGGTCAAAATACTCGACTAATATTACAGAGTGTAAGAGATATCTGCGACCATGACTAAACCATAAAAGCAAGGGAAAAGGGACCCATAGATAGCACCAACACAGGTCTGAATCACAAATTGCAAAAGTCATGAAAATTGTGAGTTAACAGCAACAAGCTAAAAAAAATTATACAGACCCTTCATAGGTAAGAACAAGGATGCCTGCCTCTAGGTTACAAGGAAATCCACTGCCCGGGATGCACATTTCACTATGTTACCCCCTGATCAGCCCCATTCCTCCAATCTCAACACTGTGTCCCCCACCAGTCACCTTAGCAATGTCATATTACTGCTGTAGCCAATCCACAGACACTGATCAGCTGCAGCCTTCACTAATCTATCAGAGAAAAAAAGAAGAAATATTGTTCTTCTGCCCAAACAAAACTATAAAGGTTGTAGCTAATCAGCAGCTGCTGATTGGCTGCAGCAGTCATGTCACATTGTCTATGTAAGGTGGCTAGCAGAGGACAAACCTGGAAACAAACTATTGGCACTGGTCCAGGAGGTAATTTTATTTTCTGCTGCACCCTAGAGCTTTTAAGAGATATCTTGTAGTATAGAATACTGGTGAAAAAAAAAATTCTGGACTTTATATGTGTAATGATGGACCAGGGGGTCCTCCGGCTCTGTAGTCGTGGCCTGTGTAGATTCAAGGCTCTCCCCTGGTTCCATCACTACTTCAAAGTCGGGAACTAGCTTGGTAGGGCAGAGTGTGGTGGTGTCGTCGTCGGTAGTGGTACAAACAGTCTTCAAGCAAGATGTGATGCAACCAAAAGACATATTTATTGACACACGCAGTTTCAATCCGGCTGTTACAGACAGAAAAAAACACTTCCTGGGCTGGGGAACAACCTGCCCTGACGAACCCTCGCGTGGGGCTGTGCCCTGATTACTCCACTTCACCGGGCTCCCACTGGCGGTTACACACACACCGGACCCACACCGGTTGCTTCACTCTCCGAGGTTCCGTCCACTCCCGTTCTCTCCGGCGTCCCCTTTTAATGCAGCCCCCACACTCTGCCCCTTGATCTTCGCTCTTTCACATCCCGGATCCAACTAACTCTCTCTCACACATACACACACTCTCCCCCCTGGTTTCTGCCGGCTCCTCCTCTCACTGTGGCGACAGCCGTCCCACCCGGCCACTAGGGGGTGCCCTAACACAATACAATACTATACAATACACTTTTATTAAAACAACTTTAACATTTCCGGATGATGTTTCTTTTGTAGGGGTCTGCCCACCCACTACACACCTCCCCACTTAAAACATGAGCCTCCCGGCATGGCTCAAACATAAAATAACACACTTATTTAAAACTACGAACCAGTTCCTCGCCCGGAGGCTTAGTAGCGCTCCCGGTCTTTGGTATATGCCCGGAGGCTTAGCAGCGCTCCCGGTCTTTGGTGTATGCCCGGAGGCTCAACAGCGCTCCCGGTCTTCGATGGTCAGCGCAGGAACACAGCAACTTCTTCCTTACTAACGCGGAGGAGCCCCTGGCTCAGTCCAGCAAGCAGGCTCTCTCCAGAAACAACAACTGGAACACAACGCTTTCTCCGGCTCAAACACGCCGGCATCAAACACAACAGGCCCGTCATCTCCCGGTTTAGAGGCCTATTCCGGGTGGTAGGCCCGTTGTCACTCGGCCCTCTGCGCCTGGATGTATTCAGACAAGGACTGCCCGGGTAATCGGCGCAGCCGCCGGAAAGGCTCAGGACGGGTGAGTTGCTCCGCCGCTTCGGCCTCCGGCTTGAACTCCTCAGTCTCTGATGGAGGTGAGGGGGTCGCCGCGCGGGACGGAGGCGGGCTACCCATAACGATCATGGGATGGGCCGTAAGGTTTTGGTTGATTGCCAACACCGGCGAGGTTCCCTTCTCCGGGTCGGTACTTGGCACAGACGGGATGGCCGGAGCTACAGCTGCGGTATGCCGGGGTCGGGAGGCTTCAGCCAGCACCGGTCTTTGTTGTACTTGTCGCCGTGCCTGGTGCTCTTCCCACTCTACCTCCTGCTGCCATTGGGCAGCCTCCTGTTCAGTGGGCGTATGATGGACCCCCACCGCAAACAAGCCCCGGCAGCTCACTTCTCTGAGAAATCGGACCTTTTCCCCAGGGTATAGGGTATGCAGCCGCTGGGGAAGGCCCTCTGTATCGAGGTGGACGCGATTATAAAAATAATCATCGCCGGTCTCTCCGTCCCGGATAAAGCCGTATCCTTCCCTCTGGCTGAACTTGACGACTACCCCGGTGGTGTACTGGTGTTCGAATTCTTCGCCATGAGGACCGGCCATTATCTCCCGAGCGACGGTTTCAGCCAGTAGCCGTTCTCGCACCGGGTCCGGCTCAGGTGACGGGGCTCTTCGGGTCGGTAGGGGAGACGGCAGCACTGGATCTCAATAGAAGCCCCAGTCATCTCGCTCCAG
This sequence comes from Anomaloglossus baeobatrachus, assembly GCF_048569485.1. Taxonomy (NCBI): domain Eukaryota; kingdom Metazoa; phylum Chordata; class Amphibia; order Anura; family Aromobatidae; genus Anomaloglossus; species Anomaloglossus baeobatrachus. Next base: position 483,584,337 of record NC_134353.1, on the reverse strand, counting down.
CTTCTGGGCGTATACCTCCGCCGGAATACGAGTGGGACCAGGCGCTTCAGGCTTCACCGCGGCTGGCGGGGATCTCTCTGGGCAGGGATATGGGGCTCCCAGCATCCGGCTCCCTGACGGTATTTGGGCGGCGTAGGTCGCCCGGACCTCCGTGGTGGTCGCACCGGTCTCTGCATCCCAGGTCGTGAGCCAGGTCACCTTGGTGGCTCGTCCCGGTCCTCCGGGTACGGCCGGCAAGTAGGCGGGGAATCCCTCCGCGGACATCAACTGCTTCTGGCGGTTCTCATCCAGGTTCTCCATTTTTCTAGCAGCACAAGGCTTCCGTATGTGCGTCAGGGTCAGTGGCGAGACTACAGGAAGTGGAGGCGGGCTCACTTTTCCCGCTCTTGTAGATGCTCCACCCTTGGTCTCACACCACAAATCAACCCCTCCGCGGCGGCACTTCTTTCTTCTTTCAACACCGCCCACTGTACACGTCTTTGTTCGTGCCCTGGGACTGGCACCTCCCCTCTTTGGGCGGAGTACTCCGAACTTCTTTTTCGGCACCGGCCAGCCCCAGGCTCTTCCTTTGGCGCCACTTTTTCGCACGCTTTCTGTTTCCTCACAGACGACGGCCATCTTGCCGCCATCTTGTGCCCGGTCCAACGCTGCAGGCACTGTTTCTTCTTCCCACCATGGGACTGGAAATCTTCTCGCATAGTCCAGATCCTGTGCCCTAGGCACCACTTGATCTCCAGCTTCTTGGGTTCCTGGCAGGGAATTCGGATCCTGCCGACTACGCCACATGTAATGATGGACCAGGGGGTCCTCCGGCTCTGTAGTCGTGGCCTGTGTAGATTCAAGGCTCTCCCCTGGTTCCATCACTACTTCAAAGTCGGGAACTAGCTTGGTAGGGCAGAGTGTGGTGGTGTCGTCGTCGGTAGTGGTACAAACAGTCTTCAGGCAAGATGTGATGCAACCAAAAGACATATTTATTGACACACGCAGTTTCAATCCGGCTGTTACAGACAGAAAAAAACACTTCCTGGGCTGGGGAACAACCTGCCCTGACGAACCCTCGCGTGGGGCTGTGCCCTGATTACTCCACTTCACCGGGCTCCCACTGGCGGTTACACACACACCGGACCCACACCGGTTGCTTCACTCTCTGAGGTTCCGTCCACTCCCGTTCTCTCCGGCGTCCCCTTTTAATGCAGCCCCCACACTCTGCCCCTTGATCTTCGCTCTTTCACGTCCCGGATCCAACTAACTCTCTCTATCACATACACACACTCTCCCCCCTGGTTTCTGCCGGCTCCTCCTCTCACTGTGGCGACAGCCGTCCCACCCGGCCACTAGGGGGTGCCCTAACACAATACAATACTATACAATACACTTTTATTAAAACAACTTTAACATTTCCGGATGATGTTTCTTTTGTAGGGGTCTGCCCACCCACTACATATGCACAAGTGGAGATTCCAGAACAATTAAAGAGCTTCTCTTACATTCTGCATATATACAGTATATCACAAATGTGAATCCACCCCTCACATTTTTGTAAATATTTTATTATATATTTTCATTGGACAACACTGAAGATATGACACTTTCATACACTGTAAAGTAGTCAGTGTACAGCTAGTAAAACAGTGTAAATTTGTTGCCCTCTAAATAACTGAACACACAGCCATTATTGTCTAAACCGCTGGCAACAAAAATGAGGCTGAGTCGCTCAGGGCTATGGGGTACTCAGTCACAGGCCGTATATTTATGGGGTTGCTGTGTCACGGGTGAATGCTGGCCATTGCCTGATTCCGAGACCCTGGGGATGCTTTTTAATGGGGAGTATTTACAGGGGAGATTACAGTCATTGGTGTGATGCCACCTGCGGGTTGCGGTTAAGATGGTGAAACCGCCGCTGATGGGTTTGTTATCCCTGGGGATGATGGTAATGGCAGCTGTGGTGGTAGGCCCTCCACAGGTAGGGCTGAGACCCCGGGAGATGTATGGTGGAAACTTTCGCTGAAGAAGGGAGGCCACACCATGGGTTGTAAGTTAACAGTCTTTACTCACAGTTGAGACCTTGGATGGCTGGTTCAGGTCCCTGTATTTCCAGTGCCAGTTTGATGACTCAGTTGCTCTGTCCCCGACACCCTCAGTGTGGTTCGGTCCCCGTAGCTTGGAGCTGGTTTCGGGCCTGACTGTCCTTTTGGCAGTCTCCTCATCCTTACGGCGGGCAGTGTGGACCCTGTAGGGCCAGTCCATGTCCCGAACCCTGATACTCTCTTTACTGCTGGTGCCCCTGGATCTGTGGGTCAGTGAGATCCGTGAAGGTCCCCTCACTGTGCAGGTAATTTCCAGGACGCATGAAACTGACACCTGACCTAGGGCCCTGTGTCCCGTCGGTACTCTGGTCCCAGTGGTACTCGAGTGTACCTACCCTGGCGACCACTTTCCTGTGCTCCTGGGCACCGTTACATGACCCAGCTTTAGGCACGTCTCTCTCCTTGACTCTCTACTCTTGACTGCTCACTGTCCCCTCCCACCAGGCTGTCTAGTCCCCTGGACTGGCTCCACCCTCTAGGTGGCGATTCCTTTTGTGTCTGACTAGCCAATTACCCCTGGTTTGGAGTGGGAACTGGGATTTTGGTGTGTGCAGATGTCACTGGCACTGGTGTTCCAGGTCCCTGTGGGTAGGCCCTGCATCCTGGTGAGGATGCAGTACCTAGTAGTGCCCTAAGTGGTTCAGGGGCGCTACAAGTACACTCCCTAAGTGAAAATGGCCAAATTGTACCCAAAGTGTATATATTTTGTGTGGCCACCATTATTTTCAAGCACTGGCTTAACTCTCTTGGGCATGGAGTTCACCAGAGCTTCACAGGAGCCACTGGACTCCTCTTCCACTACTCCATGACAACATCACAGAGCAGGTGGATCTTAGGGACCTTGCGCTCCTCCACCTTTCCTTTGAGGATGCCTCATAGATGCTCAGTAGGGTTTTGGTCTGCAGACATGCTTGGCCAGTCCAGCACTTTTACTCTCAGTTTCTTTAGCAAGGCAGTGGTGGTTTTGAAGGTGTATTTGGGTAGTTATATTGGAATACTGCCTTGCGGACCAATTTCTGAAGAATGGAGATCATGCGCTGCTTTAGTGTATCACAGTACAGTTGGCATTCATGGTTTTCTCAGTGTACTGTAGCTCACCACAGCTGGCAGCACTCTTGCAGCCCCAAACTATGACACTTCCACCACCATGCTTGACTGTAGGCAAGACTCACTTATCTTTGTACTCCTCAACTGGTTGCCACCACACAAGCTTGACACCATCTGAACCAAATAACTTTATCTTGGTCCCATCAGACCACACCACATGGTTCCAGTAATCCCTGTACTTCGTCTGCTTGCCTTTAGCAAACTGTTTGTGGGCTTTCTTGTGCATCATCTTTAGAAGAAGCTTCCTTCTGGGATGACAGCCGTGCAGACCAATTTGATGCAGTGTGCGGCATATGATGGAAGCACTGACAGGCTAATCCCCCCACTATGTTAATATCTGCAGCAATACTGGAAGCACTCATCTATTTTATAAAAACAACCTCAGGATATGATGCTGAACACGTGCACTCAGCTTCTTTGATAGTCCATGGTGAGGTGTACTGAGTGGAATCTGTCTTGTTAACACTAGAAGTCCCAGAGAGGGGTCATTTAACATTTTTACCATTGAAACCCTATGGAGCTCGAAATTCCTGGGACTTCTAGTGTTAAACCATTGTATGGTATTGGTCACCATGCTGCAGCTCAGTTTCAGGGTCCTGGCAATCTTCCTATAACCTAGGCCATCTTTATGTAGAGCAACAATTTTGTTTTTCAGATCCTCAGAGAATTCTTTGCCATGAGGTGCCATGGTGAGCTTCCAGTGACCAGTATGAGAGAGCGTGTGAGCGATAACAATAAATGTATCCCCTTGCTCCCCATTCCCATCTGAGACCTTGTAATACTAATGAGTCACATGACACAGGGGAGGGAAAATGGCTAATTGGGCATTTTCACTTAGGGGTGTACTCACTTTTGTTACCAGCAGTTTATACATTAATGGCTGTGTGTTGAGGTATTTAGAGAGCACCAAATTTACACTGCTATACAAGCTGTACACTGACTACTTTACATTGTATCAAAGTGACATATCTTCTTCAGTTCTTCAGTGTTGTCACATGAAAAGATATAACAAAATATTTACAAAAATATGAGAGGTGTACTCACTTTTGTGATATACTGTATCTTTATTACTTCCCTAAATGTTTTGACGTGTAGCCTTAAGATGTAGTATTGACTGGACGGTCTTTCTCCATGACTCTATTTTTCTGTGCCTTTTCCTGCCACTGTGTGTCCCAGTCAATTTCTCTCCCTCTGTGCTGAGCACACTCTTCTATGCATTTATTCCATACCCTCTGTCATTTCCCTTTCTCTCCTCTAATCTCTCCCCCGCCTCCCTCATTTGCAGATGCCTCTTGTTGTGCACCTGCCCTTCCTCCCCTCGGCCCTCCACTCATCCAGGAGCCTGAGAACAGGCAGGGCATTCAGCTCTCAGCACCTCTCAGACTCACCCGAGAGAGGGACCGTCCCCAAGGAAAGGCCTGCTGTCACCCACTGTCTGAGACTTCTTTCATGTAGGGGACAGCAAAGGATCTGTACAGAATATTAAACCGATGATCCAATAATGCATGCTATGACTTTTTTTTAAAAATTTTCAATTTAAAAGAAAAAAAAAGTGGACAAATGATAAACATGAAAATCATATATCAATGACGTTTTATTGGAAGAGAATATGTGGCAGCAATATTCTGTCATTTCCCACCCAACCCCCCAGTAAGCACTTTGATGGTAGCACATGTGCCCTCTTTTCTACTGACTTTGATGTCATCTAACCTCATACCCCTCTTATGGTAAATATGCCCTGGGAAAGACGAGATATGGACTTCTACAGAGGCAATAAAATTATGGCAGGTGACTGGGATACAATTGGGATGGATAAATATATCAAATCATGCACATCCTGCATACTATGTACTGGGCGTAACACTGCGTTTCATACATTAAAGGCCTGGCAGCCATCTTGAATGTATGGGAAAACATATTATATCAGTATCGGTGCTCTTTACCAACTACTACAGTTAGAAACAAAATATATATATATATATATATATATATATATTTATATACGCACACACACACACACATATAATACATACATATATATATATATATATATACACACATATAATACATACATATATATATATATACATACACACACAGCAATCGACAATATACATCCATTATTTGCACATATGTTATCTTAGTCTGAATAGTCTGTATTTTGTACAGTCATCGTATTTCATTACAACTCCCACCATGTACACAAGGGATCAAAGGGCCCAATGCTGACGTTATTTTCCGGATAATCTTCCAGGGATTTTTTACTTCCTAATGCTTAGTTATTTTCTGTATACAGCTTTCAATTCTAGTCTAATAATAGTATTTTATTATTATTATTATTAATAATAATAATAAAAAACATATATATATATATATATATATTTATATATATATATATATACACACACACACACACACACACCAATAATAATGATGTATATATAAAAGATATATATATATATATATATATATATATTATATTTTATATGTGTGTGTGTTAATTAAATGAATACTAAGTTATGCAAAATCAGCCTCGAATTGAGAAATGTCATGCTGTTCTTACTTAATGGTGGTGTTATTATATAATATGATCTCATAGACTAAAGCCTGCTTTACACGGTACGACCGATTGTGCGATTTCACAATCGATCGTACCCGCCCCCGTCCTTTTTGCGTCACGGGCAAATCGCTGCCCGTGTCGCACAAAGTTAGTAAACCCCGTCACACATACTTACCTCTCGTGCGACCTCGCTGTGGGCGGCGAACGTCCACTTCCTGGAGTGGGAGGGACGTTCGGCGTCACAGCGACGTCACACGGGCGCCGGCCAATAGAAGCGGAGGGGCGGAGATGAGCGGGACGTAAACATCCCGCCCACCTCCTTCCTTCCACATAGAGATGGCGGCGGCCGCGGGAGGCAGGTGAGTTGCTCATCGTTCCCGTGGTGTCACACGGAGCGACGTGTGCTACCACGGAAACGATGGTCAACTAAAGTAAACGATATTATGGAACCTAACGAGCAGTACCCGACTCACGATTTGTGAGCGATACTGCGTCGCTAGGAGGTGTCACACAGGCCGGCATCGCCAGCGATGCCGGATGTGCGTCACAAAAACCGTGACCCCGACGATCTATCGCACGATAGATTGCCTGGTGTAAAGCACCCTTTAGCCTCTGATCCCCGGCTCCGCAGCCATCTTCTACTATGCCATGCGTGTATCAATACATGCCACCAGCCATTCTGCTGTACAGTGAGTGAATCTGCGGGTTCTTCCCAGGAGCGCCACACCACAGGAGTCATCAGAAATCAAACATGCCCTATCTAACACAGCGAATTGAGAAGAACTGCAGAAATAATTCATTAGAAAGGCCTTAAAAGTGCACTAGCAAGGATTTCATGGAGGCTGTACTGCTAAACTGACAGCATTGAATTTAACCATTTCGCTGCAAAACAAGATTAGATTTAATAATTTACGAAATCTGTTATTGAGAAGAAAACTTTGCTAAATTCTGTGGATGCGTTGGATTTGATCACTTTGCACACATCCTACACATTAGTATAAGGGCAGCGGCTGACATCTAGTGGCCATTTTTAGAAATCTGAGCAGGCAATGTGTAAAATCAGGGTAATGGTGCCTTCTCACCATCAGAAGTGCAGGACGGAGCTCCAGCAATATCGCTGCAATGAAAACCGTATCATTAAACCACATTTAGTAACCGCCATGGTTTCCTCGACTGGCGCTAATACCTGTTAAATTAAAAGCAGATAGGTCAAATTGTGGTTTGCAAGATCTCATTAACAACTAAGAAAACATACTGCAGCAAAACATAAAATAAAGAGACATCTGAAATCTTCCTTAGGGTCCATGTATTCAGCTGGTGTTTAACAGATCTGTAAAATGAAGGTTGTAATTATATAGGCTCACTCTGTATCTCCGTGTGCCTCCAATTTATACAGAGGACCGCAGAGGTGCTCACACATTCCATGCGAATCCAATAGAAAATAATTGTGACATGCTCCATTGCTTCCCGTACAAGAGTGATATCAGCACACGGAGGACAGGCTCATGGGAATTCATGGTATGGGCTGGAGCCAAAGGTATATTCAGACAGGGAAGAAATTCTCCACGGCTAATCCACAATATTGCTCCTTTCTATCTGTGGTAGCTGTAAAGTCTTGGTGCAGCACCATTGGGAAAGTTTGCTCCTATCCTAAATGCCATGCTAATACCTACTCTTTTAGGCTGCTTTCACACTTCCGTTATTTTGCATCAGTCACAATCCGTTTTGTGACTGATGTGACGGATGCGTTGGAGATTGTGCAACAACTGCTGGGACGGATCCGTTAAAAAAACTGATCCGTTGTAGCAGTTTGTACCAGAATCCAGCTGTGGCCGCGGGTAACCTGATTGACGTCACCGCTGACAGCTCACTTCAGCTGCTCCGTTCAGCGGCTCACTTCAGCTGCTCCGTGGAGCTCACAGTGAGCGGCGTTCTACGGCCGTTCCTGTCAGCTTCCGATGTAGCAGAGCTGAAAGCGTCGTGGGACCTCGTGTGGATTACGTCGGACCTGGAGGGGTATTTGGGGGATTAATAAAGTGGTGAAAGAGGGTGTTTTTATGTCTTATTTCAAATAAAGGATTTTTCGGTGTTTGTGTTTATTTACTTTCACTACAAATTAATCATGGGGGTGGTGTCTCTTAGACATCTGCCATCACTAAGCTAGGACTTTGCAGCAGCTATGGACTGCCATTAACTCCTTATTATCCCAATTGCCACCGCACCAGGGCAATTTGGGATGAGCCGGGTAGAGTCCCAGGACTGTCGCATCTAATGGATGCGGCAATTCCAGGCGGCTGCTGGCTGATATTTTTAGGCTGGGGGGCTCCCCACAACGTGGGGAACCCCATCCTGAGAATACCAGCCCTCAGCCGTGGGGCTTTACCTTGGCTGGTATCAAAGTTGGGGGGGACTGCACACAGTTTTTTTTTTTAAATTATTTATTTATTTATTTTACTGCACGATATAGACCCGCCCACCGGAGGCTGTGACTGGTTGCAGTGAGACAGCTGTCACTCAACATGGGGGCGCATCTCACTGCCTGTGGTCAGGTGAAGCAGTGAATATGAGATGGAATAATTATTCGGCTGGCATTTTCAAAAGCAGGAGAAGTCGCTGGAGCAGTGTGTCAGCAGTGCAGCGCAGGCGCCGGTGATCAGTGAGTATGAGAGAGGGGGTGAGAGGGAGAGACCGACCGACAGTCCGACAGAGAGAGAGACCGACATCGACAGAGAGACCAACATCAACAGAGAGAGAGACCGACAGACAGAGAGAGACTGACCAACCGACAGAGAGAAAAACCGACAAACAGAGAGAGAGAGACCGACAGACAGAGAGAGAGAGAGATTTTCTAACCAGAAAGGAAACATCTGCTCTGTTGCTAAAAGACAGAACCGTCACCGGAATCCATCATTTGATGAATTGGATGGATTCAGGCTTCCATTATAACCAAGGACGGATGCCGACGGAATCCTGCGCACTGCGTTTTTTCGACGGTACAAAAAAAGTTACATTCTGCGTTGCTTCCGCCAAGCAGTCAGTCATTCCATGACTAATCAGTTGCATAGCGGGTGCAACGCAGGGCCATCAGTCGTAATCCATTGTTAATACAAGTCTTTGTGGAAAAAACGGCATCCTACAAAATATTTTTCAGGATCCCATATTTCCTCAAGGCAATGGATTGTGACTGATGCAAAACAACGGAAGTGTGAAAGCAGCCTTAAGCCTGCTTTACACGTTGCAATTTGTTGTGCAATCACGTTTGCGATGTGACACGCCCAGATCGCATATGTGATCTAATGAGATCGCACGTAGGTCGTTCATTTGATGTCACACGTGCGTTAGTAGTCTATGTTAAATTGATCAATTTTGTGTGCGATCCTTTAGATCATGTGTTCTATGACGTATGCATTGGGCACCCTTTTTTTTTTTATTTATTGTCTTGCCAAGCGTGTCTAATGTGTGGGGATGCATTTTTACTATGTTATCTGCCATTCAGCTCTGCTACATGGCCGCTAACAGCAGACACAGACAGCCATGTAGCAGAGCTGAATGGCCAATGACAGCAGACACAGAAAGAGCCGCACGATCAGAATGAACTCGGGTTAACTTCACCAGACTTCATTGTCATGCTGCGGCTCTGTCTGTGTCGTGTCCTGATTAGCGGTCACCAGTGAAGGACTCACCGGTGACCGTTAAACTCCTGTAACTGAATTGAGCAGCCCTCTCTCATATACTCACCGATCCCCGATCCCTGGCGCGGCACTGCACGGCATTCACACTGCTGCTGTCACTGAGGTGAGGTTACCCGCGGCCACCGCTGTATCCAGTGACAGCGGGTAACCTCAGTGACAGCTCAGCTGATCGCGCTATTCCCTTCATTAGCTGCGTGGAGCTGACAGGAGCGGTGGTGTATTCTGCAGCTCCGGTCACCTTCATGCAGCAGAGCTGGAAGCGACGCTGGACCATCCTGGATTACGCTGGACATGGAGGGCTTTTTCGGGCTTATTAAAGTGGTGAACGAGGGTATATGTTTGTGTTTTTTATTTCTAATAAAGGATTTTTTCGGGTGTGTGTGTTTATTTACTGTCACTTACAGATTAATCATGGAAGGTATCTCGGGGAGACGCATGACATGATTAATCTAGGATTTAGTGGCAGCTATGGGCTGCCAATAACTCCTTATTACCCCGATTGCCAACGTACCAGGGCAAATCGGGAAGAGCCGGGTACAGTCCCAGAACTGTCGCATCTAATGTATAGGCAATTCTGGGCGGCTGCTGGCTGATATCGTTAGGCTGGGGGGCTCCCCATAACGTGGAGCTCCCCATCCTGAGAATACCAGCCTTCAGCCGTATGGCTTTATCTGGCTGGTTTTAAAATTGGGGGGAACCGCACGCCGTTTTTTTTAATTATTTAATTATTTATTTCACTGCACAGTATAGACACGCCCACCGGCTGCTGTGATTGGGTGTAGTGAGACACCTGTCACTCAGCGTGGGGGCGTGTCTCACTGCAACCAATCATAGACGCCGGTGGGCGGGAAAAGCAGGGAATATGAGATTGTTTAATGAGCGGCCGGCTTTTTCAAAATAGTAAAAGCGGCCGGAGCAGTGTGAATGCCGTGCAGCGCCGTGCAGCGCCGCGCTGGTGATCGGGGATCAGTGAGTATGAGAGAGGGGGTAAGAGGGATAGACTGACAGAGGACAGAGCGAGAGGGACAGAGATCGTGACCGACTGACAGAGATTAGTGAATGACAGACATTGTGAGGCGCTTCAGAACGCAGCTTTTCAGCTGCGCTCTGAAGCGGACCTTTTTTAAGCTGCGGTGCAGAGCGCACACCTGCGCACATAGCCTCAGACATCAAAATCGTATGAGGGATGTCACACGTTTCAATTGACTAGGTTTGTGCAACAAAACGTTCAATTCTAGACAAAGATACGATGTGTTTGCGATCAACGGTTTTGCGTTCAATCCTGATCGCACGTAGGTGTCACACGCAGATACCTCACAAACGATGCCGGATGTGCGTCACTTACAACTTGACCCCAACGACGGATTGTGAGATATATTGAAGCGTGTAAAGCAGGCTTTAGGGCTCGTTCAGACAAGTGGATAATTTTTTTCTGTGCACTAGGAACCACTAACAGATAGACCTGTTACAGTCAGTGTGCCAGTGCCAGTGGCCAATTTTCCAAAAAATTGACAGTATGGCTAGGGTCATACAATCACATTTTCTCTAATCTGAGAAAAAACGTCCAATTATGCTACCCAGACTGATCAGAGCATGATTCAATGTTCTTGGCTATGAAGTAGATGGGAACAAATTATTTCTCATTTTGTCAGTCTGTAAAAATCAGACTGCACTCAGATGTCATCCAAGTGCAGTTTGATTTTTTTCATAGATTCATTGACTTGCATGGTTAAGTGCAATCCAATTTACGGAGGGAAACAGTGCATGCTGCAATTTTTTCCTCAAACAGTCATAGTTCAAGAAAAATAAAAGTCATGTGCACAGACTTATAAAATAACATTGGTCGGAGTGCCATCCGATGTTGTGACAGATCGCACTAGGACTAAAAATGTGGTTGTGCGACCCTATCCTATGCGCTATTTTGGTCTATTTTGCAAAGCATGCAATAAAAGGCAACTACAGCATGCATATCCAATGTGGATGAGCACATGAAGCCAGTCATCTTCGATCTGTAGTTGCGGCTCGCCCAATTTTCAATACGGCTGTCTGAACATATATGATTGCTTACCGTATTTTTCGGACTATAAGACGCACCGGACCATAAGACCCACCCTGGTTTTAGAGGAGGAAAATAGGAAAATAAAGTTTTAAGCAAAAAATGTGGTCATGACACACTGTTATGGGGCGAGGATCTGCTGCTGACACTGTTATGGGGGTAATGTCCCCAAATTCTCTATATATATCTATATACACACACACACACACACACATGTCCCTCATCCTGGTATAGCCCCCATCCCGCTATATACCATCCTGGTATGTGCTCCCATCCTGTTATACACCCCATCCTGGCATATGGCTGCATCCTTCTATATACCCCATCCTGGCATAAGGCCGCATCCTGCTATATACCCCATCCTGGTATGTGCCCCCATCCTGCTATATACTGCCATCCTGGTATGTGCTCCCATCCTGCTATATACCTCATCTTGGTATATGGCCGCATCCTGCTATATACCCCCATCCTGGCATATGGCCGCATCCTTCTATATACCCCATCCTGGCATATGGCCGCATCATGCTATATACCTCATCCTGGCATAAGGCCGCATACTGCTACATACCCTATCCTGGCATATGGCCGCATCCTGCTATATACCCCCATCCTGGTATGTGCTCCCATCCTGCTATATACCCCCATCCTGCTATATACCCCCATCCTGGTATATGCCATCATCCTGCTATATACCCCTATCCTGCTAGATACCCCTATCCTGCTAGATACCCCCATCCTGCTAGATACCCCCATCCTGCTATATACCCCCATCCTGCTATATACCCCCATCCTGGTATATGCCATCATCCTGCTATATACCCCCATCCTGCTATATGCCGTCATCCTGCTATATACCCCCATCCTGCTATATGGTCGCATCCTGTGGCACACAAAAATAAAAATAAACATTCATACTCACCTTTCCTCGCTCCCTGCAGCATCGCTCCTCCTCCCGTCTGGGCCAGCAGCAGCGCCGCTGAATGAAGCCGGCCACGATCCCTGCAGAATCGCGATCTCCTCCTGTCTGTGCCGGACGCGGCTGTGTGGACACGTGCGTACAGAGATGACGTCATCGCTGTTAGCACCGCTAGTCTCCACACAGCCGCGGCCGGCAGACAGGAGGACATCGCAGTGCTGCAGGGATCGTTTTTGGTGAATGTAAGGGGGAAGTGAATACAGCCGCACATGATCACTCCAGGCTATAGTTGCCAGGGGTGATCACGGCCGGCTGTTAATTAAGCGCGCACCCCCCGCCCATCATCCCGCCCACCTGTGAGCACCGGCTTCAGCGCTGAGAGATGGGCAAGAGGATGGGCATGCATATTAAATGAGCGGGCCCACGTGGTCACGGCAGGCGCTGCTTCAGCCTGCTCATGCTACCGATGACCCACTCCACCGCAGCACCCTTATCTTATTCCCTGAAGCCATGCCCTACATTCAGACTATAAGACGCACCCCCCACTTTCCCATAACATTTGGGGGGGGGGGGGGAGTGCGTCTTAAAGTCCGAAAATATGGTAAGTCTTTAGCATCCAACTATAAGCAACATACACTGTGTGCAGAATTATTAGGCAAGTTGTATTTTAGAGGATTTTTATTATTATTGATCAACAACTATGTTCTCAATCAATCCAAAAGACTCATAAATATAAAAGCTTAATATTTTTGGAAGTTGGAGTGGTTTTTTTTAGATTTGGTTATCTTAGGAGGATATCTGTTTGTGCAGGTAAATATTACTGTGCAGAATTATTAGGCAACTTAATAAAAACCAAATATATTCCCATCTCACTTGTTTATTTTCACCAGGGAAACCAATATAACTGCACAAAATTTAGAAATAAACATTTGTGACATGAAAAAGAAAACCCCAAAAAAATGAGTGACCAGTATAGCCACCTTTCTTTATGATGACACTCAACAGCCTTCCATCCATAGATTCTGTCAGTTGCTTGATCTGTTTACGATCAACATTGCGTGCAGCAGCCACCACAGCCTCCCCAGACATTATTCCGAGAGGTGTACTGTTTTCCCTCCCTGTAGATTTTACATTTTATGAGGGACCACAGGTTCTCTATGGGGTTCAAATCAGGTAAACAAGGGGGCCATGTCATTATTTTTTAATCTTTTAGACTTTTACTGGCCAGCCACGCTGTGGAGTAGTTGGATGCATGTGATGGAGCATTGTCCTGCATGAAAATCATGTTTTTCTTGAACGATACCGACTTCTTCCTGTACCACTGCTTGAAGAAGTTGTCTTCCAGAAACTGGCAGTAGGTCTGGGAGTTGAGCTTCACTCCATCCTCAACCCAAAAAGGTCCCACAAGTTCATATTTAATGATACCAGGTCATACCAGTACCCCACCTCTACCTTGTTGGCGTCTGAGTCGGAGTGGAGCTCTCTGCCCTTTACCGATCTAGCCTCTGGCCCATCCATCTGGCCCATCAAGAGTCACTCTCATTTCATCAGTCCATAATACCTTTGAAAAATCAGTCTAAAGATATTTCTTGGCCCAGTCTTGTTGTGTTATCTTATATTTCTTGTTCACAGGTGATCGTTTTTCAGTCTTCCTTACATTGGCCATGTCCCTGAGTATGGCACACCTTGTGCTTTTTGATATACTCCAGTAACGTTGCAGCTCTGAAATATGGCCAAACTGGTGGCAAATGGCATCTTGGCAGCTTCACACTTGATTTTCCTCAATTCATGGGCAGCTATTTTGCGCCTTTTATGCCCAACACGCTTCTTGCGACCCTGTTGGCTATTTGCCATGAAATGCTTGATTGTTCGGTGATCACGCTTCAAAGGTTTGGCAATTTCAAGACGGCTGCATCCCTCTGCAAGACATCACACAATTTTGGACTTTTCAGAGCCCATCAAATCTCTCTTCTGACCCATTTTGCCAAAGGAAAGGAAGTTGCCTAATAATTAAGCACACCTTATATAGGGTGTTGGTGTCATTACACCACTCTCCTCCTCATTACAGAGATGCACATCACCTGATTTACTTAATCAGTAGTTGGCTCTCAAGCCTATACAGCATGGAGTAGGACAACATGTATAAAAATTATCATGTGATCAAAATACTCATTTGCCTGATAATTCTGCACACAGTATACACTGGAGAACAAAATTAGAGAACTATGTATGATCACTTGCTTTTTTCAGCAATAAAAATGGGCAATGAGCCCTATAAGGGCGAATAAGCCCCATGACGATCGGGAGGGTATATGGTAGGAAAGTGTTAATCTGTCTGAATTAGTAGGGCTGTGTAAGGGTTTATAGGATTGTGGTTAGGGAGAGTACTGAGGATTGGGGAAGATTTATGGAAGGGGTGGGGTTGAACAAGGGGATATATAATAGGCTGTGAGAGCTGGTACCTCCTCTTTTGCTGTGGTGCCAAGTTCGTGTGGGTCAGCATCACCGGCGGCAGGATGGCGGATATTGCGGCGCTGCTGGAATTGGTTCGTGGGGCCTCCGAGAACCTGGTAGTGGATGCGGTGCGGGAGCAGCTGGCTGAAGTCTGTGGGTCCGGATTGGCGGTGCCTGCCGCTGCACCTGAGTCTGTGCTGCATGCTCGGCGGTCGTGGCCACCGGAGCGCTACACCCCTGGCGGGGGGAGGAGACAGAGGTCTGGGAGCCCCCTCGGGGACCCTCCGGGGCAGGGGAGCCCTCTACAGCATCACGTCTAAGAAATAAAGTTAAAAAACAATTTTATTCCATAAGGTTAAAACCAACACTAGGTTTGATGGACGTCCACGAAGTATAAAACAATGGCTTACACGTTCCAAACCTAAAAGAGGTTCTTAAGGGTGCTTTACATGCTGCGACATCGCTACCGATATATCGTCGGGGTCACGTCGGTAGTGACGCACATCCGGCGCCGGTAGCGACATCACAAAATCGTTCAAAAACGGTGAACATTGACACGTCGCTTCTTTCCTTAATATTGCTACTGCCACAGGTACGATGTTGTTTGTCGTTCCTGCGGTATCACACATCGCTATGTGTGACAACGCAGGAACGACGAATATCTCCTTACCTGCGTCCACTGGCAATGCGGAAGCGCCCCTCCTCTTCTATTGGCCGACCGCTTAGTGACGCCGCAGTGACGTCGCTGTGACGCCGAGCACACCTCCCCCTTGAGGGAGGGATTATTCGGCAGTCACAGTGACGTCGCTGACAAGGTATGTGCGTGTGATGCTGCCGTAGCGATAATGTTCGCTATGGCAGCGAGCACCAAATGTCGCACGAACGACAGGGGGCGGGCGCTATTGCTAGCGCTGTCGCAGCATATAAAGCACCCTTTAGTCTTAAGGATGCTTTACATGCTTCAATTTCTCGTGTGATCGCATGTGCGTTCGCACCCGCCCCCTTCGTTCTGCGGCACGGGCAATTTGTTGCCTGTGTCGCACAAAGTCTGTAACCCCCGTCACACGAACTTACCTCCCGAATGACCTCGCTGTGGGGCAAGGGACGTTTGGCGTCACAGCGACGTCCCTCGGCGGCTGGCCAAAAGAAGTGGAGGGGCGGAGATGAGCGGGACGTAAACATCCGCCCACCTCCTTCCTTCCGCATTGCCGGCGGGACGCAGGTAAGCTGCAATTCATCGTTCCCGGGGTGTCACACGGAGCGACGTGTGCTGCCTCAGGAACGATGATCAACCGGAGCACAGAAGGACGGTCGATTTTTTTAAAATGAGCGACGTGCCAACGAGCAACGATAAGGTGAGTATTTTTGCTCGTTCAGTCGCTCATTTGTGTTACACGCTACGATATGTCAAACGAGGCCGGATGTGCATCACTTACGACGTGACCCCCAACGACATATCGTTTGATATATCGAAGCGTGTAAAGCCCGCTTTAGACATATCCTGTTAGATTTGCACAAGTTATGGAATAACATTGGTTTTTAACCTTATTTCTTATCTACTTTGTTGAGCACCACCCTAATGTGACCGATTTCCATATACTGTGCTGAACCTTATTTCAGGGATGTGATGCTGGAAACAACTTTTTTCTGCACGGAGCTGACCTCCCTGCACCGTCCTCCAGAGAAAGGATCCTGGTGATGCATTTACCAGGTGAGCTAAACTCCTCCTCGAACCTTCCACAGTCCCACCATCACTCTTGGAATCTCCAATTCTGCAAACAGTCCTCACCAAACATTAACCACTAGTCGTCATTTTGACAGCCTGAAAAATGCTGCATGCACCGTTTTTCGAGTCATCGAAGTGATGAGCCCCAGAATCGTCAGCCGTATACGTATATATCTAATATATAAAGCGGAGAGTGTGGTGTGTGGTGTGTGTGTGTGTGTATATATGTGTATATATATACAGTCTTATGAAAAAGTTTGGGCACACCTATTAATGTTAACCTTTTTTCTTCATAACAATTTGGGTTTTTGCAACAGCTATTTCAGTTTCATATATCTAATAACTGATGGACTGAGTAATATTTCTGGATTGAAATGAGGTGTATTGTACTAACAGAAAATGTGCAATCCTTTGAGCTAGTTGAGACTCTGGAGCATTACATTTGTTGGTTCCAATAAACTCTCAAAACGCCCATAAAAAGAGAATTTTCATGTGAAACTCGACAGTCTATTCTCGTTCTTATAAATGAAGGATATTCCATACGAGAAATTGCCAAGAAACTAAAGATTTCCTACAACGGTGTGTTCTACTCCCTTTAGAGGAGAGCACAAACAGGCTCTAACCAGAGTAGAAAGAGAAGTGGGAGACTCCGCTGCACAACGGAGCAACAAGACAAGTACATTAGAGTCTCTAGTTTGAGAAATCAACGCTTCACAGGTCTTCAATTGGCAGCTTCATTAAACAGTACCCGTAAAACGCCAGTGTCAACGTCTACAGTGAAGGCGCGACTTCAGGATGCTGGCCTTCAGGGCAGAGTGGAAAAGAAAAAGCCATATCTGAGACTGGCTAATAAAAGGAAAAGATTAATATGGGCAAAATAACACAGACATTGGACAAAGGAAAATTGGAAAAAAGTGTCATGGACAGACAAATCGAAGTTTGAGGTGTTTGGATAACACAGAAGAACATTTGTGAGATACAGAACTACTGAAAAGATGCTGGAAGAGTGCCTGATACCATCTGTGAAGCATGGTGGAGGTAATCAGATAGTCTGGGGTTGCTTTGATGCTGTCAAAGTGGAAGATTTGTATAATATAAAAGGGATTTTGAATAAGGAAGGCAATCACTCTATTCTGCAACGCCACGCCATACCCTGTGGACAGCGCTTGATTAGAGCCAATTTCATCCTACAACAGGACAATTACCCAAAGCACACCTCCAAATTTTGCATGAACTATTTAGGGCTGTAATTGCTGCAAAGGGCAAATCAAAATACTGTGGAAACAAGGAAGCGCAATAGGGTTTTACCCGGTAGAGAAATCAGATCCTAAAAGGGTTAAGATACACTCACCTATTCAGGTTGTGAAAGTCACAACCCCTGTGAAGCACATGTAATGATGGGATCAGCTGTTCTTGTAACCTTAAAGCCAGAACACATAAAATTGGGCTTAATTAAAAGGCGAAAGAAGGCATGGGTTAAAAATAGTAGAATGGCCAATAAGCAAGAGATGGAATCACCTATAGCAGAGAAAATAAGGTAAAATATCCCTTTAGAGCTCCAACGTTGTCAACCTGATGTTTAATTTATTCTGTACTAATGAAACCACAGACAACCAACATTTTTTAAAGACACGCTGAAAAAACATAATGAATTAATATTGTTCGTAATATGACTGTGTAGCACCCTCGGGGCAGGGGTTAAATTTACTCGTCACTGGGCCGGTGATGTCAGGTTAGGGGGATGTCACAGGTGGCCCTGAGGTGTACAATAAAAGAGGAGATGGAGATGGGATGAGGATGGGTTATGTTGGGATTAGTAGTTGAATTGTGACGCCACCTGCGGTATGCAGCCAGGGATTAGCATAGCAGCCCTGGGGCGGATGGTGTCACAGCTAGGGTAGTTCAGCTTCCTGTAAGTGAAGCTAGGCTCCAGGGAATATGATGGTGGTAGTAGTATAAATCTTGCAACACGTAGGGAGGGACTATCCATGCTGTCGTGGAGAGTTCCTAGAAACCGAATTACTGTTAAGAACTAATTCTATTTTCTCTAGTCACCCTCCACGACAGCACCACAGGAGAAGTGCCAACGAACATATCTTAGAGGGGGACAACAGCCTGAAGGACCTGAAGACTAGGTCCTTATTGGACAGTAAATTCAGTCTATAGTGTTTTGTGAACGTATGGACTGATGATCAGATAGTGGCTCTGCATATCTGCCCGATGGAAGCGTCAGCCTTCTCAGCCCAAGAGACAGAAACCGATCTAGTAGAATGAGCTATGAAGTCTTCCATAGGAGGTAGAGCGTGGACTTTTGTAAGCTTTGCTGATTGTTCTCTTAATCCAGGTGGCAATTGTGTTCTTGGCAGCTTTTTTACCTTTCCGCCCCATGACCTGGACCAAGATTATGGTCCTTCCTTACATGATCGGTTCTCTAGAGGTAGTGTACAACCGCCCTGCGTACATCCAAGGAATGAAATTCCCGTTCCTTATCATTAGATGGATTCTGACAGAAGCATGGTGGTATGATATCTTGGGATCTGTGGAAATCAAATACTACTTTTGGAAGAAATGATTGGTCCTGACGGAAGATAATTCTGTTGTTCAGGATTTTTAGGTGTTCCTCTCTAGTAGTTAGGGTCTGTAATTCCCCAACTCGACTGGCTGGCGTAATTGATACTAAGAACGCAGTTTTTCAGGACAGGGTTTTTAGATCTGTTTAGGTGATAGGCTTAAAGGGTTGTTGTGTTAGGCCCTTAAGGACTATATTCAAGTCCCAGGAAGGGACTAGATTAATTTGTCTGGGTCTCAACTGCTGAAGTCATAAACCTCCTAACCCACCGGTGGCTTGCTAGATCTAGATAAAAGTATGAGCTCCGGGCCGAGATTTAGACCTTGAGGGTTCCAGGTCTTAGGCCTTTATCTAGCCCGTTCTGAAGAAAGTTCAGGAGCTGAGCCACATTAGGATGAAATGGATC
Source organism: Anomaloglossus baeobatrachus (assembly GCF_048569485.1). NCBI lineage: Eukaryota > Metazoa > Chordata > Amphibia > Anura > Aromobatidae > Anomaloglossus > Anomaloglossus baeobatrachus. The sequence continues at coordinate 483,564,764 of NC_134353.1, read as the reverse complement.
TGGTGGTTCATGTCCACACTAGAAGGAGAAAGTCTTCCAGATTTTTCCATATATGGCGTTAGTAACCGGATTCTGTCTTTTCTATAGCGTCTCAATCACCTTGTCAGTCAGGCCTCTGGCTTTTAGGATTTTGGTTTCAGTAGCCATGCTATTAAGCTGAGCTTGTGAAACGCTTGGTGGAATAGTGGACGCTGATGAAGGTTGTATGTCTGAGATAGCAGTATAAGTCCATAGCAGTCTAGGCTGGTAATGATCCCAAATCAGCTTCTCCTTGGCCACAATGGGGCTACCAGGATTGTGGTGACCCAGTCGATGCGATTTTTTTTTTGTAGTGTCTTTGCCAGCATTGGAATTGGTGGGAAGTCATAGGCTAACTTGAAGTCCCATGAATAAGAGAAAACATCCACCGCAAGACACCAATCTGTTGGATTTACTTTTACGTTCTGCTGGCTTGCAATGAGGTCTCCTTCAGGCTTTCCCTATCGCTCCACTATTGTCTGAAATACTTCTGAATTTAGAGCCCACTTGTCCGGGTGAACATCTGTTCGACTGAGAAAGTCCGCCTGGATGATCGCAGAGGCCTTCAGATCAAATGTGGAGAGAGATAGAAGGTGCATCTCTGCCCAGCTCAGTATTTTTGTAGACATTTTTACACTTGTATGACGAGTGCTTCCTTGACGACAGAAGTGGGCCACCGTCGTCATGTTGTCCGAGTATAACTTTATCTGTTGTCCCTGTACCAGTAGACGCTGCCCTGATTGCTTCATACACCTCTTTTCGTTCTCTGTAGTTTGAGGACCTTAGACTGATCTCCTGCGTCCTGAGCCCCTGGAAGGACATATGTGCCACCATGGCCACCCCAGGGTGCTAGGATGGCTGGTTGGAGCGTTCTTGTATGGAACTGAACCCAAGCTACTGCTTGAATGCAGGATGTCATGAATCCTAGGACCGACATGGCTGATTTCAAGGTTACCGATCTCTGGCTGTGGAGATTCGAGATCTGGATTTGGTCTCAATCTGTCGTGTCTGAGGCAGAAAAGGTTTTTTATCTGAATCCAGTAGGATGCCGAAGAAAATATTCCTAGTAGATGGTCTGAGATCAGATTTTTATTGATTCACTATCCATCCAGGACCTAGAGGGTCCTGTGTACATGCTGTTCGAGCGTCGGGGCTGAAGGAGCAATTATCAGGAAGTTGTCGAGGTAGGGTACTACACAGATATTTTGTAGTCTGAGGAACGCTACCCACTTCTCCCATCAACTTGATAAACACTCGGGTGCAGAAGATATGCCGAATGCAAGTGTATTATATTGGTAATGCAGTATTTGTTGTTCGTGTGCATATCGTAAGAACTTGTTCAGGGGTATCAGGTTTATGATGAACCTGTGGGGGCGGCTATTCAGTTTTCCTACTAGGAAAAGTTGAGAGTAATACATCCAATTTCTATCTCTGGAACTGGTGATATCACCACCGCGTTTTGCAGGCCTTGAAGGCTTGACATGAGTAGTTTCTGCCAGTCTTGAATGGACGTGTGGGTGATAGTCAGGCGGTGTGGAGGAAAGAAAGTGAACTCTATCTTCAGTCTGTCCATGGTGTTCAGAACCCATTGGTTTAAGGAGACTGTTGATCATTGGGAGAAGAATCTTGATAGATGTCCTCCTACAATGCCGCTGCCATTGCTTATCCTGGTGTTGGGTATGCTCTTGAATTTTCTGGGAGGTAAAGATACTTCTACCTTTTCCTCCCTTGGGGTAGCTCCGCCCTGACTTTCCCTTTCCTCTATAATGGGAGGATTGGCCCTGAGGGGGATGAAAAATTTTCTTGGGTATTTGTTCTAGGAGACATTTTTTCTTATCAGTGGGCTTTTCTAGAAGGTCGTCTAGAGCTGGCCCAAAAACATACTTTCTCTGGAAGGGGATGGAACAAAGTATAATCTTAGAAGTTGCATTACCACTCCAGAGTTTGAGCCATAGGGCTCTTCTGTGGAGTTAGAATGTATGGCCGTATTAGCAGCTACACAGACTGATTCAGCTGAGGTGTCCACTAGGAACCCTGTGGCTTTGTGAAGCAGTGTAAGGGAAGCTAAAAGGTCTTCTCAGGGGGTGCCCCGAGAGAGGTGGTCTTCAAGCTGTCCCAGCTATATGTATTGGGATCTTGCTACACACATGGAAGACACATTAGTGTTCCTTAGAACTGACACGAGAGAGAGAGAGACACCAGACAAAAGCCCAAATAAAAGATCTCAGAGAGCTGCAAGATGCAATACATAGACAATTGGAAAAATGAATTAGAGAACTCCCAGAAACTCACTATCTACCGGTCACTGCGGAGGGACTACAATCTGGCCCCATATCTGGAAAGGTTACGCCACCCCAAAGACAGGCAGACCTTGAGTCTATACAGACTCAGTGCCCACAGCCTATAGATGGAAACATGGCAGCACCGACAGACATATAAGCTATGGGAGAACAGACTATGCTAGCACTGCCAGCAGGGGGCTCTGGAGGACGAGGCGCACTTCCTGCTGCACTGTAACAAATACTCAGCAGTGATGGCCTCCCACTTCCAGACACTTACCACTCATACCCCGAACTTTCCATCCATGGACGAGGAGAAGAAACTCCACATCCTCTCCCACCACACTTACTGTATTTCTCTTGCTTTGGCAACACTAATTGTATTTTGGTCTTGCCAATAAAGCATATTTGAATGAGAGAGAGAGAGAGAGACAGAGAGAGACGGAGAGGGATAGAGAATGTTTTTCGGCATTTTTATCAAAAGTTTACATACATTCCATTAGTATTTATTGCCCTTAAACTGTATTACCTGGGTCAATCTTTTTGGATATCTTTCTACAAGCGTCTCACAATAGTTGGTAGGAATTTGGGCCAAATCTTCCAGGCAGAACTGGTATACCTGACCCAGGTTTGTAGGTCTCCTGCATAGTACCACTTCTCCTGTCCTGTATACAGTGTGTAATGCTCAGTACCTGTATTATTCTGTGTATGTATACACTGCACAGTATGACTTCTGGTGTCCTGTATACTGGGGATAATTCTGTATATATACACACTGTATGGTACCACTTCTCCTGTCGTGTATACTGGGTGTAATTCTCAGTATCTGTATTATTCTGTATATGCAGTTGAAACCAGAAGTTTACATACATTATCTAAAAAGACATGTATGCATGTTGATCTCAGTATTTGACATGAAATCAGAATAAACCTTTCCATTTTAGGTCAATTAGGAACCAAAATTATTTATATTTGCCAAATGCCAGAATAATGAGAATGTTTTAAGACATTTTTATTACTTTCTGCAAAGTCAAAAGTTTACATACACTAAGTACTATGCCTCTATTGGCAACATCTGAGTTTACTAAAGACACATCTGAGGATGTATTAAATGCACACCTGAAACATTGCTTTGTGTAGCATATGAGAAAGTCAAAAGAAATGAGCCAAGATCTTAGGTAGAGAATTGTGGACTTGCACAAGTCTGGTTCATCCTTGGGTGCAATTTCCAGATACCTAACGAGGTGCCTCGTTCATCTGTACAAACAATTATACACAAGTACAAACAAAATGGGAATGTCCAGCCAACAAATTAATGTTTGCAAATGTACACAGGCACAAAGACCTTCATTTTAGGAGACATGTCCTGAGGTCTGATGAAACTAAAATTGAATTGTTTGGCCATAATGACCATTGTTACGTTTAGAGGAAAAAAGGAGAAGCTTTGAAGCTTAAGAACACCATCTTAACTGTGAAACACGGGGGTGGCAGCATCATGTTGTGGGGTTGTTTTGCTACAGGAGGGATTGGAGCACTTCACAAAATTCTAAAGCAACATCTCAAGACATCAGCCAGGAACTTAAAGCTTGGGGAGAAAAGGGTCTTCCAAATGGACAATGACCCGAAGCATACTGCCAAACTGAATACAAAGTGGTTTAAAGGGGTTATCCGGCTTATTTTGACTTTTTTTATTATTTCTCTTTTGGGCTACATTAGGGCAGGTAAATAGACAGAGACCACTTACCTGCCCTGCTGTCAGCCCCTCTCCCCCGGCTCAGAGTGGTCATGTGACCACTCCTGCCGTGATTTTGCTGCTTCCGATCATTTCATGTCAACATGGACAGGACCATGTAGAGATGGAAATCTGTGAATAGCATGTTGCCGCCCTGCTGGGCGGGTACAGTGCGTGAGTCCCCGCCCCCCTTCCCTGCACCCTCCCACACATTCCCCCGCACCCATACTCTCCCCGCAACCTCCCTCGACACTGCTGTGGGACCCGTGAGCTGAGGGGAGGGGCCTGGTGACGGCTGCCCACGGTGTCACCGCCAGCACTGGGCCCCCTGCTTATGGTCGCACATTCAAATGTACCGGCATCACAGATCACAGATGCCAATAAATTTGAAAGCACTGATGAGAGGGAGTGCTGCGCTTCTTCTTCTCATCACTGTCCCGCTGTGTCTGACAGTTCAGGAAAGTGGTAACGTCACTACTGTGCTGATATGTCCAGACCAGACAGCAGACGAACGTGCAGGAGCGGCGGGGCCCGAGGAGGGGTAAGTATGTATTCCCTACATGTGTTCCCTATGGGGGTAGGGGGGTCGGTACAGAGCGCCGTGTGTGTGTGTGTGTGTGTGTGTGTGTGGGGCGGGGGTGGGGTGGGGGGAGGGTTGCAGAGCCCAATGTGTGTGTGGTGTGCAGAGCCAGATGTGTGTGGTGTGCAGAGCCAGATGTGTGTGTGTGGTGTGCAGAGCTAGGTGTGTGTGTGTGTGCGCGGTGCAGAGCCAGATGTGTGTGTGCGATGCAGAGCCATATGTGTGTGTGCGGTGCAGAGCCATATGTGTGTGTGCGGTGCAGAGCCATATGAGTGTGTGCGGTGCAGAGCCATATGAGTGTGTGCGGTGCAGAGTCCGATGTGTGTGTGCGGTGCAGAGTCCGATGTGTGTGTGCGGTGCAGAGTCCGATGTGTGTGTGCGGTGCAGAGCCCGATGTGTGTGTGCGGTGCAGAGCCATGTGTGTGTGTGCGGTGCAGAGCCATGTGTGTGTGTGCGGTGCAGAGCCATGTGTGTGTGTGCGGTGCAGAGCCATGTGTGTGTGTGCGGTGCAGAGCCATGTGTGTGTGTGCGGTGCAGAGCCATAAGGGTGTGCGGTGCAGAGCCATAAGGGTGTGCGGTGCAGAGCCATAAGGGTGTGCGGTGCAGAGCCATAAGGGTGTGCGGTGCAGAGCCATAAGGGTGTGCGGTGCAGAGCCATAAGGGTGTGCGGTGCAGAGCCATATGTGTGTGCGGTGCAGATCCATGTGTGTGTGTGCGGTGCAGATCCATGTGTGTGTGTGCGGTGCAGATCCATGTGTGTGTGTGCGGTGCAGATCCATGTGTGTGTGTGCAGTGCAGAGCCATGTGTGTGTGTGCGGTGCAGAGCCATGTGTGTGTGTGCGGTGCAGAGCCATGTGTGTGTGTGCGGTGCAGAGCCATAAGGGTGTGCGGTGCAGAGCCATATGGGTGTGCGGTGCAGAGCCATATGGGTGTGCGGTGCAGAGCCATATGGGTGTGCGGTGCAGAGCCATATGGGTGTGAGGTACAGAGCCATATGGGTGTGTGGTGCAGAGCCATATGGGTGTGCGGTGCAGAGCCATATGGGTGTGCGGTGCAGAGCCATATGGGTGTGCGGTGCAGAGCCATATGGGTGTGCGGTGCAGAGCCATATGGGTGTGCGGTGCAGAGCCATATGGGTGTGCGGTGCAGAGCCATATGGGTGTGTGTGTGGTGCAGAGCCATATGTGTGTGTGTGGGGTGTGCAGAGCCATATGTGTGTGTGGGGTGTGCAGAGCCATATGTGTGTGTGGGGTGTGCAGAGCCATATGTGTGTGTGGGGTGTGCAGAGCCATATGTGTGTGTGGGGTGTGCAGAGCCATATGTGTGTGTGGGGTGTGCAGAGCCATATGTGTGTGTGGGGTGTGCAGAGCCATATGTGTGTGTGGGGTGTGCAGAGCCATATGTGTGTGTGGGGTGTGCAGAGCCCGATGTGTGTGTGGGGTGTGCAGAGCCCGATGTGGGGCGGTTATTTCCAATACTAGAGTGATAACAGGTCAGGTGCTGGGGTAGAATACTGACAGGGAATGGGTGTGAAGAGGGCGGGTAGAGGGTGGGGTGGACAGTGAGGCCGGGTGGTGCCAGCTGTGACTGGGAGGTTTAGCACAGGAAGAGGTCAGTTTGCTGGAGCTGAATGTAAACAAAGATCTGCAGAGAATAAAGTCATAATTCAAGAGGAACAAAAGTGAGAAAACAAAAAAAAACAATGTAGGGGTGTTTTATATGACAATACAGCACAGATTAGCTTACCAAAAAATTTTGAGTTTATGTCGGACAACTCCTTTAAGGATAAAGTCAATGTTTTGGAGTGGCCATCACAAAGTCCTCATCTTAATCTTATTGAAAATTTATGGGCAAAGCTGAAAGGTAAGTGTGAGCAAGGCGACCTACCAACATGGCTCAGTTACACCAATTGTGTCTAAAGGGTGCTTTACACGCTACGACATCGCTAGCGGTCTCGTTAGTGATGTGACACGCCAGATCGCAGATGCGATCTGCCGAAATCGCACATAGGTCGGTTTTGTAGCGCCGGTCACATGTGCGATCTCGGCAGATCGCATCTGCGATCTGGCGTGTCACATCGCTAACGAGATCGCTAGCGATGTCGCAGCGTGTAAAGCACCCTTAAGGGAATGGGCTCAAATTTCTACCAACTATTGTGAGAAGCTTGTGGAAGGATATCTGAAACTCTTGATCCAAGCAGGCCTATTTTGACTTGCCAGCTGAGAAAGCAACAGACTACACAATTGTCAAATGTGAGATGCTGGCATGACTTGGCGTAAATATGTGTCCTTATGTAAATAGACTGTAAAAAGTAGTGTACAGAAGGGTGGAGAAACTAGGCTCAGCCGTATGAACATAAAGTTAGGAAAGTAAGTTTCTGGGGTTGGGAGGTAGAAACCAGGACTCCTATAGGAAACTATAGAGGAATAGGAAAATGTAAGTGTTTATGTATTTTGAGTGTTTATTGCAACTAAAAAAAAACCCAAAAAACTCAGTAACCATCAAGTGTTTTGAGCCTACAGAGACTATACTGTAAGAACTTTTGCATCTTTCTTGGAATGTTCAAATTGAAAATAGACCATTAGCCACAGGACTGGTTGTGGTGAAGACTTGGTGTAACTAATATCTGACAGCCGCAACGGATGGACTAGCGCTGTAGAGACTGCACTTTTTCATTATTCGCTTTCCATCAGTTTTATTGGTTTTAGTGAATTTTTGATTTCTTTGTTTTTAAGACTGATATGGTAATTGTCATAGTTGTTATTATGATCGTTTAAAAATTAGGTGTTTCAGTCCCGGAGTACTGAAATTAACTAGGGGGGAATGTGGCACCCTACGGTTAAGTAGCCACAGTAACATCTGGTAAGTGCAGGAAGGGATTTCCACATTGGGAGAATTCACATACAACACTTTCCACCTCAGGTCTGTAGGGGGAGCTCGACTAACGTCATGCGCATTGGCTGACGTCAGTTGAGGTCTCTTATAAGAAATGCTGAGGGCAGGGCAAGAGAGTCAGTTGAGCAGAGTCAGTTGAGTGCGGAACAGGTCAGAGGAAGAAACCTGGTAAATGGTGCTGCGTTAGACCGATACCAGAGGAAAGCTTAGAGAGTGTGAGAGATCCAGAGTAAGGGATGGAGGTGAGGCGAGGCGAGACAGAAAGGGGGCTGAGGGACCAGTTCGGTTTACCCCAGAAGAAGCAACCCAGACACCGGAGTCCGAGTCTGTATGGGATCATCCAGGCGCAGCAGAAAAGACTGGAGGGCGAAGGGGACTTCATTCTCCTGGCGCAGGAACACCTGTAGCACCGCCATCAATAGAGCCAGGGACCGCAGCGGAGTTAGTATTGCGCAGGAGAACGGTTCTCATCACCTGCTATACAAGTGAGATACAGGAGAGGTCAGGGCCAGGTTTTAGACAGCCTAGGACTTAAGCAAACATACAGTAATAAGGAAGCCTCATATCTCACGGATGTGGAAATCCTAACTGCCACTCGACCTGGACTGTACCCTGGACTTAACCCTGCGAACAACATCAGTAAAGGTACAGAAAGAAAGACCCGGTGTGTGTGTGACAGTTATTATTATCAAAGGTACAGCTCTCACTATGGACATTGTTTCCTTGAACATGGGAAGCCGCACATCAGTGGCCTTGAAGAGACCGGTATCAAGACTCGTGTGGTAAGCTGTCTACCTGTGTGTAAAATCTCGATCTTTCCCAATGGCCCTGGGGACATCGCCCCACCTACGGGGAGCATAACAAACTAGCTGCTTCATAATCACCCCGGAGGTCTGCAAGCAGCGCCGGTAATATTACCGAGAACCGTAGGTGGCGTCACAAGATATTTTTATTTTATTTTTACTAATTTGTTTTTTTTTACTAGACTTCTTTTAACTACCACCAGGGCTACGGGACGGGGCACAGCCATCTGTGACAATCCACTAAGAACTAAAAGCCCAGGACCGGGTACCCTACAGCTCTGGGCCAAGCATAAGGGCCAACCGCCCCACCTTGCTGAGCATGGACAAAAAAAACAAAACAAAAAACAAACCTGAAACTTTGGGTACCGTCAGCTCCTGTATACTAAAAGGGTCTGTACGATTGGCACCGCAGATGAAGTAATCAACATTTGGGTCATGTTGAGGTAGAGGGCACGCCAGCTGTGGCCCAACTGGACTCTGGGAGCCTCATGACCCTGGTGTGAGAGTGGTATCACTCTCTAAGTTCACCAGCCAGAAAGTAGGTGTATTATGTGTCCATGAGGACTTAAAGGTAAGGTGTCGCGGTTTTATATAATCCAAACAATGATTACTTGTAAGTTAACATTATAACTGCATGTTATCTTGCTTTAAATAAAGATGTCTTTCAGTTTTTATAATGCTGGAAAGCTGGCAATGGGGGCTGCCATTTTACATTCCAAGTTTTAGGACGACAGTTCAGTCTCGAAATACAGCACCTTATGGACATAGGCGATAGTGGTCAGACTCCGACCCCATTAGTTCTATGACAACTATCACCGCTGTGAAATGGTCACGCCTATGTGGGCTGCCCAACTCACAGCCGTGGGTGTGTTCAGCTGCCATTTTATCATAGCCCACACTTTGGGCTGGGCTGCATTTTTCTCCTACAGCCAGGATTTGAAAGCAGGAGAATAGTGCCGTATACCGACAGCAGGAGCGACGTGGAGCGGTGGAGGAGTGGCGTGGAGCAGCACTTTGCCCCTGTCACCTGCACGGGATGGGAGAGTACCGATATACTACTCCTCCCCCGCTGCCGCTCCCCAGCAACCACCGCCCCCGCTACCACCAACCCCCCCACTTGTGTGTGCTCACCGTCCTCACCATAGGCGAGTACCAGTATGGTGTCCCTGCCGCCGCTTCTACCCAGCCCCCATTTGTGTGTGCTCACCTCCAGCCTCTTCTCCTAGCAGCTCAGTGGGGCAGCGCGGTATACAGTATATCTCCCTGTGTATGTGTCAGCCTGCAGAGCGTTGCTCCTCCTGACACATGACACAGGAGGAGCGACGCTCTGCAGGCTATATATCCCCGTGTATATGTCAGGAGGAGCACAGTATACATTGAAGCACAATGCCAGCTGTCTTTGGTGATACTTTGGACATTAGGATCACTGCGGTCACCCACAAAATAGCTCCGCACTGTGTTTCTACATTTAAAGGGGTTATCCTATTTGCCTTTTTTTGTAATTTCACTATGGGGCTACATTGGGGCAGGTAAAACAAAAAGCCAGCACTAAATGTGCACTTACGCACTAAAAATTCCAAACTGTACTTATAAAAATTTGAGATTTTTGGCAAAAAATTGCAATTTCTTGAGCTACCCCGCCACGTCACGGCAAATCTCATTGGGGCAGTCCTACACTAAAATATTTTTATAAAATGTGCCATACGGCCTCACATATGATATAGTAGAACTGCTCTTACTTATATTTTAGTGTAGGACTGCCCCAAAGAGATTTGCCGTGATGTAGCGGGGTAGCTCAAGAAATTGCAATTTTTTACCAAAAATCTCAAATTTTTATAATAAGTACAGTTTGGAATTTTTAGTGCTGAAGTGCACATTTGGTGCTGGGTTTTTAGTTTTTCTTCATTGAATTGGTTGGTGGCTTATCCCCACCTTGCTATGCACCCAAATTTGGGATGTATTCTACCAGTCTAGATTTTGTCGGTTGGTGGCTGTTCATATTCAGTCATCAGGCCCTGTCCACAGGCTATTTACTTCATGCAGCATTTGCTTGGACCTGTCCCGCCCACAGCCATGATTCAGTCATGGGTACGGGATTGAAAATGACCAAGTAAGTGCTGCGAATAGCAGTTCTACTATTAATATGTGAGGCCGTATGGCACATTTTATAAAACTATTTTAGCTTTTTAGTTTTTCTTCATTGGGGCAGGTAAGTAGATAGTGACTACTTACCTGCCCTGCTGTCAGCCCCTCTCCCCCGGCTCAGAGCGGTCATGTGACCACTTGTGCCGTGATTTTGCTGCTTCCTGTGATTTCATGTCAACAGGGGCAGGACCATGTTGACATGCAAAACAGCCGCTGCATGTTGCTGCCCTACTGGGCTGGCACGGTGCGTGAAGTCCCCGCCCCCCCCCTTTCCCCGCACTCTCCCACACATCAGAGGCAGCAGCTAATGCATCTAAGGAAGCTGGAAAGCTTCAACCGGATTCCAACAATATGCTTTTCCTTTTTTTAGTATTAACGTGACACCTGAAATCTGGGTTCATAGCTTTTTTACTTAAAAAACAAAAGGGATGTCTGTCTTTGCACATTTTTCCATCCAGTCACTTCCATCACCCAATCGTAAATACCACATTCCAGGAGCCAATCAGTTAAGGTTGTCATAGCCACACTCATCTCTGTGTTATCTGTGATGGGGGGGGTATAAGGGACCTTAGAGTTCTAACATAACAATCCCAACATGAGTAAACTAGCAGAATTTCAATATTTCATAAATTGAATGTATTGTAAAGCACATAAAAATGTAAATGAGATAAATGAAAAAGATCACTGATCAAAATTAGAGAACACTTTCAGATACCTGCAAGTTATTGGTGTTAATCTGGCACCTGGTGCTAATTTCCTTAATTATCTGACAAACCCTATGTAACTGGCAGCCTAACTTTCCAGTTTGCACTGAATTTGCAAAAATAATGTGCTGTTCCAAAGTGGCTGAAACCCTCCAGCAGCATTGTCCAGATGAAGGCGAAAGCAAGACGTAGCAAGAGAGATTGGTCATTATAAGGCTGATTTTGAGCATATTGCATCTTTACAAGATCACAAACTCTTTCAAGTCCCCCAAAAAGACTGATCGCCCTCAAAAGACAAATTGAAGAGAGGACAGGATAATGCAGACAATCCCCATGGGTAAACGTTTCAACACTGCAGCTGGAATTGCTCGGAAGTTCAGCACTGAACAAAATAAGGATCTGTTTTGTCTTACCTTACAGTGTCACAACGTTTAAGAGCATTTGGACTGAAAGCCCACTCTGCAGTGACCAAACCTCTCATTAGTAGAAAGAATCAAAAAGGCTAGACTAACCTTTGGTGAGGAGCAAGTTTGTTTGGACAGAGAAGTGCTCCACAGTTCCACAATTCATTTTAGTGATGAAAGCAAGTTTAATTTATTTGGGTCTGATGGGAAACATTATATTCATCGACAAACTGGGGAAAGACTGAACCCAGTGTGTTAAAAAGTCAGTGAAAGGTGGTGGAGGAAGTGTCATGGTTTAGGGAATGTTTTCTGCAGCAGGAGTTGGACCTCTCATACAGCTACATGGCTGAGTGAATAAAAGTATGTATCAGGATCTTCTTCAACAACACATGGTTCTTTACTTGCATTCATCACTCAATCAGCCAGCAATTTTCATTCAGGACAAAGCCCCCTGTCACACAGCAAAACAGGTAAAGCAGTTCCTTGAAATAGAAAACATTGAAATGACCAGCCCAGAGTCCTGATCTAAACGCAATAGAAAACCTCTGGAAAATTCTTGGTGACAAAGTTATGGCCAAGAAACCCATAACAGTCAAAGAACTGTGGAAGAGACTGGAAGAAGAGTGGACCAAAATCACACCAGAGCAGTGTGAGAGACTAATGATGTCCTGTGGCTGAAGATGTGCTGAAGTAATTCTAAGCAAAGCCCTGCACACTTACTACTGATTGGTGACTGTTGTTACCTTCAGAAAATGTACTTATCTTCTCTGTGCTACAGTCATTGCTGTTCTCTAATTATGATCATCACGTTTTGGGCAAAATAAAGGTTTTATGTTAATAAACTTTGGATCTTTTGTATCTTTTGTAAAACACTGTTCTAGTGGCATGGTGCAGCCCTTACAAAAAAAACCAAAACCTTCAAATGTTCATCAATGTAGATTACATTATTTTTGAAAAAAGTAAGTGATCACACGTTGCTGTGAGTTTACATACGTAAAGCACCCGAATACTGTTTTTTGTTTTGTTTTTTTTTGTAAAGTCTGTGATTGATACGAACACTGAACTTCGGCTTTGCTCATCTCCAATAGTATCCAATTTAAGATATTCATAGCAAAACACCTTAAAAAGTGGCAATATTTTTGCACAACTCAGAAGTTGGCAAAAATATTGAAACATTTGGCGTTTCTATGCCAGTGTTGGCCGGCTTCACGATTCTAGGTGGAGTATAGATGGAATGGAGTGTGACTCCCATGTGATTCCAGCCTGTCAAATTCATGAAAAGTTACACCACCTGACAGGAGTAAATTTCAACCAGCTAATAGATGTGCCTAATCAATTATAGGGGTTTTCCCCATGAATAAAGTTCATTTTAATCAATAGATCTTAAAACAACAATAAGTTCCACAGTCGAATGTGTTTATATAAAATCTTCCTGTGCTGAGATAATCTTAGGCTATGTGCCCACGGGACTCTGTGCCCACGGATATATCCGCAGGTTTCCCGCAGCTGCTCCATGGAATCCGCAGATCTCCATATGCGGGATTCCAGCAAAATATCTGCGGAAAACCTGCAGACATTCATGCAACGTACCTGCGGAAGTCCCGGCCTCTATCTCCATAGTGGAGGGCCGGGATTTCCGCAGATATTTATGAAGGAATAATTGACATGCAGTTACGTGCGGCTGTGGGACATCCGCAGCATATTCCGCAGCCGCACATACCGCAGCATGGACACAGACACTCCCCATGTTCCATAGGATAACATGGGGAGTGTGTACTTGTTAAAACCTGCGGATTTATCTAGAAAATCCAAATAAATCCGCGGGCTTTCCGAGGCAAAATCCGCAGGTACAGAGTCCTGTGGGCACATAGCTTTAGGGTCCGTTTCCACAATAAGTGTATATAGGATTTTGTATACAAGATATTTCCACTGCGTCCAAAACGCTGCATTGTACAGTACAGGCACAGTGGATGGGATTTCTAGAAATCTCATGCACCCTGTGCTTTTCCCACAGCGTAAACTAACCTGCAATGCTGTTTCTGAGTGGCAGTATGTCCATTTATTCTTGTGAGACAAAACAATCACTGATCTCGGGGAGACCAGACAAAGAAAACACTGCCGGCAGCCAACGAGGTCGCTCAACACAGTGAAATCCTAGGTGCATTGCCCCCTGGGAAATATGCAAATCAAAAACATCCGTGGAGCCTCTGTTAGGAGTCTCAACACAGACACTAGCAAAATATCCCTCCGGGAAGGACCTAGCCAAGGAGTGACTCTTTTTAGGAGACCACCATAACCACCATATTAAGTGGCCCTTTTAGTCAATATCCAACTCTTTGACAAGTTTAAAGATATGACAAGGGAAATACCAAGGCCAGGTATCCATCCACACACAGCGGTTTGGGGGTATTGCCCCTCATCAGTGTGGAGTAGGATTCTGGCCAGGTGGGAGCAATGCCTAGTAGACCAACAAGACAATGTTGTCATATCTTTAAACTTGTCCAAGAGTTGGATATTGACTAAAAGGGCCACTTAATATGGTGGCTATGGTGGTCTCCTAAAAAGAGCCACCCCTTGGCTGGGTCCTTCCCGGAGGGATATCTGGCTAGTTTCTGTGTTGAGACTCCTAATAGAGGCTCCACGGACGTTTTTGATTTGGATTTATTCTTGTGGAAACGCAAGTGTTCTCAGCGGGCAGAAAACCGCAAAAACACACTGTGCCCAGAGTCCTGATCGGGAGCACGGACACTACGTTCTTCTGCGGAGAACTCACGACTCTGCAGGAGGGATAAAACTGCATTCAGATCGCAGCGTCTCCTGATTGTGGGAACATACCCTTATAATTGTGCCCCTGCTATATAAGGCTGCGTGCACACCGTGAGTTTTTATCGCGTTTAGGCCCGTTTCACACATCAGTGAAAAACACAGACGTTTTTCACTGGCGTGTAAAACATGCACATGTCCCTGCGTGTGCCGTGAATCACAGCACACGTGGGTTGTCTAAGTGCAATCCGGGCTCCGTTCTCCGTGGCCCGTGATTGCACTTAGAAATCAACTCACCTGTGCCCGCTCCCGCTGTCCGTGGTGCAGCATCCGGCCGGCGGTGACCCCCGCAGCAGCTGCTTCCGGGTCGGCTGTGTCGTGCATCATTAAGATGCGCGACAGTAATCAGCTGGCTCAGAAGCAGCAGGGAGGACGGGCTGCAGAGGACATCACTGGACGCCGGGTGAGTTAAAATGTTTATTATTTTAAATGCACGTTTTTTTCTGGCACGTGTTTCACGGACCACACCACTGCGTGGTCCGTGGAACATCAGTGATGCCAGAAAAAAATGGACATGTCTCCGTGCGGCAATCACGCACACGCGGGTACGCCGCACGGACACACGTGCAGTGAAAAATCACTGATGTGTGAGCAGACCCATTCATTATAATGGGTCTGCGTATGTCAGTGATTCTGGTACGTTTAAAAAAAAGCACAAACGTCCCAGAATCACTGACGTGTGAAAGGGGCCTTAGTGCAATTTTTGTCACAAAACTGCATGCAAGGACTTATGCCAGCAAAGGCAATGAGAATCCTAAAGTGTAGTGCACATTTTTTTTCCTTTGCAGATTTGCAGCTGAAAATACTTCTGCAGCGTGTCAATTCTTTCAGCGTTCTTCTTCCACAAATGCATGAAAAACACAAGCAAAAAAAGACTCAAAACGCCGCAAAAACTTGCTCTTATTTCTTCTAGGAGATGCAGAGATTTTTACAACCAAATACTCAGTGAGCACAAAACCTAAAAGTATACAGACATTACAGCACAGGGTCACAAATAAATTAATTCTTTGTTTGAGGTAAAATACTAAAAAAAAAAAAAAAAAGGGAGGAAAGGAAACGTTTTGTGACGCCCCAGGGCTGTGGGGTACTCAGTCCTGGGCATGAGTCACACTCAGGGGAGTCGTGGTCGCGGCTGATGCCCGGTTCTGTGACCCCAAGGGTCGGTCAAAAATAAAAAGGGGTTTAAAAAAAAAAGAAAAGAAAATAGTTTTTGTCGACTACGCCACTTGCGGTGTGCGGCCAGGTTATTTAGAGCCGCTGCTGCAGGGTCCTGGTGGGGCTGACGGAGTTGTGCAGCTTAGGTGTTTTGGGCCCTCCACAAGCAGGGACAGGCCCCAGCAGTGAATGATAGGGGTTGTAGTGAGAAACAGTCAGCGTGAGTGCACGGGGTGATCAAGAACACAGTCCACAACAGTATTTCAGTTTCCACTTGCCTTTACTTTGCTGTGGTGGTTCCTGAACCCGCAGGTGCCGGTCTCAGGTGTACCCGCTCCCCATGTTCTCCGTGCCAGCTGGACCTGGGATGGTTGTCCTCCGTGCACACATTGTGATTGGACTCCCGTGGCCTGGAGCTACTTGGAAGTCCCTTCTCTTCAGTCTGGGCCTTAATGCAGGCAGCCTGGACTATTTAAGGGGTTCAGTCCCCGATCCCCTCATTGCTGCTTGTGCTTCAGGCTTTTTAGGTTGGCGATGGACCCTGGAGATCTTCTCGCCCGGCAGAGTTAACAGCTGACCGTAAAGTGTCCCGCTGTCCTAGGGTCTGCACCCCGCCTTGTGCTGAGTCCTGTGAGCCTTGGTTCCAGACTTCCTCAGGCTTCCCGTGGTACCTGGAGTTTTGCACTTCCACAGGTAACCCACGGTGCCTGGAATCCTGGTTCCGTACTCCAGTCTCTCACTCCTTTGACAGCACTCCGGTGGTTCTTCAGGTCAGTGTCTGTACTTTCCACTCTTTTCTCCTCACGACTCCTCTACTTCACTTCCTCACTAGACTACTCACTACTTCCTGCTAGCTTCCCAACTGACCACTCACCCCTCCCCGGGTCTCTCCCTACAGATTGGGTGGCGACTATCCAGTCACTG
Source organism: Anomaloglossus baeobatrachus (assembly GCF_048569485.1). Taxonomy (NCBI): domain Eukaryota; kingdom Metazoa; phylum Chordata; class Amphibia; order Anura; family Aromobatidae; genus Anomaloglossus; species Anomaloglossus baeobatrachus. The sequence continues at coordinate 483,548,302 of NC_134353.1, read as the reverse complement.
CCCATCCCTTTTACCTGTTTCTAGGCAGTCTCCCAGTTTGGTGTTGGGGTTGTGTGTGGCTTGAAGGTGCTGGTGTCTTTGCTGGCACGGGTATTCCGGGGTTTGGGTTTTCCACGGGTTACATTTGTGGCACCTGGTACCTCAGGGGTGCTATAGTTTTACCTCACAAAAAGAATTATTTGTGATTCTGTGCTGTAATGTTTATATACTCTTGTGTCCAACCCAGCACAGGAGATGTGGTATGATCAGACCATGTTCCTGTATGGTCAGACACGGCCATTACACAGTATATAGCAGAGGCACATATATAAGATGATCTCAGCACAGGAGATGTGGTATGATCAGACCATGTCCCTGTACGGTCAGACACGGCCATTACACAGTACATAGCTGGGACACATATATAAGATGATCTCAGCACAGGAGCTGTAGTATGATCAGACCATGTCCCTGTACGGTCAGACACAGCCGTTACACAGTACATAGCAGGGGCACATATATAAGATTATCTCAGCACAGGAGATGTGGTATGATCAGACCATGTCCCTGTACGGTCAGACACAGCCATTACACAGTACATAGCAGGGGCACATATATAAGATTATCTCAGCACAGGAGATGTGGTATGATCAGACCATGTCCCTGTACGGTCAGACACAGCCATTACACAGTACATAGCTGGGACACATACTGTATATAAAGATTATCTCAGCATCCAATTGTGGAAATTATTATTATTCTAAGATCTATTGATTAAAATAACCTGTAAAATTAAAGGGGTTTTCCTGCTGCCAATCAGCAGCCACTTCACTCACTTCCTTTGGACAGATTTGGAGGAAGTCAGAGCAGCAGTTTAGAGGAAATGAGAGCGAAGTGGCGGCTAATTGGCAGCAGGACTTGCTTGATTTTCCACCTGAGCCCCAGCACATACATTGAGGGAACAGCACCAGAGAAGAGTATAGGCGGTTTTCATTTTATATAGCAGTTCAGAAGGGATTGTCTACACAGCAAATGGGACGAGGTTATCCAAGTAGTGGACATCCCCTTTAATAGGTGTGGCCAGTCTTCAGCACTTCTATACACAGGGGACTACTTTGAGACTTAAGAATATCCCTTTAAAATTGATCATTTTACTGCACAGCAAACAGCACAAGAAAAGGCAAAGACCAATACAAGTGCTGCTTTTTTTTGCATTCCTGACACACAAAAATGTTTTATGGCTACTCAATTATACGTGCATTAGAAAAGACAGGCTCTGGTAACGCCACGGGGTAAAGAGTGTCTGGGAACAACACAAACCTAAGCTTTTCCATGTTATACTGTACAGTAATGTAAAGGCATAAACAGGAAAAAAAAATGCCAGAAACATAGAGCAGCAGCTATTTATCCCCTGTATCCTGCGGAGCGAGAGGCGCCTACATTAGCAGTCACCTTGTACAATACTCATATCTGACCATTCAGCTCACACACTCTGACAGCGTATGACACGCTGCGCGCCCACGAACTACAACTCCCGGCATGCACGGCGAACGACCCTACAGAACCCGGATACAGTGATGATATATAAATAACGAAAGCAACGCCCACTCCTCCAGAGTCTGCACAGTCTATTGGTCTTTCTGCTGTCAGTCAAAGCGTACTGCTGTTTTGATTGGCTACGAACTGAGACTGATTTTAACTTCCTTAAAGGGACAGTGTAGTGGCCTCCCTGCAGCTGTTCTATCATCACATGGCAGGAGAAATGTGAATGAGTCTTGGAGGTACAGTTGAGCACGATCTTCAGCATGGTAAGAACGAATCTGGTTTATTTCACTAGTTCTTGGTGAGACAGAAGAGTGAGCTTACTGCAGTGCCCGTACACGTCTGCAGGGAACTAGATTATGGAGCAGTTATAGAAGTTTTGTGAGGGCAGCACAAGTCTAGCAGGGGGCAATGATACTTTACTTACTCGTTACGTCAGTGCAGTAAAGTGATGGGGATGGCCATAACAACCAATCAGATCCCTGCCTTCATGTGCTTACTTGTGCTGGAGCTGGTTGCCATGTTACTGCACTGGTTCTTACATTGAGCCTTATCCCATTGAGCCTTATCCCATTGGCATAGAAGTGCACGTTATGATTAATGTACAGGATGAATCCAGAGCCAGGAGGATGAATGGAGGCGATAATGGAAGTTAGAATTAATGTACAGGATGAATCCAGAGCCAGGAGGAAGAATGGAGGCAATAATGGAAGTTAGGATTAATGTACAGGATGAATCCAGAGCCAGGAGGATGAATGGAGGCGATAATGGAAGTTAGGATTAATGTACAGGATGAATCCAGAGCCAGGAGGATGAATAGAGGGGATAATGGAAGTTAGGATTAATGTACAGGATGAATCCAGAGCCAGGAGGATGAATAGAGGGGATAATGGAAGTTAGGATTAATGTACAGGATGAATCCAGAGCCAGGAGGAAGAATGGAGGCGATAATGGAAGTTAGGATTAATGTACAGGATGAATCCAGAGCCAGGAGGAAGAATGGAGGCGATAATGGAAGTTAGGAAGAATGTACAGGATGAATCCAGAGCCAGGAGGATGAATAGAGGGGATAATGGAAGTTAGGATTAATGTACAGGATGAATCCAGAGCCAGGAGGAAGAATGGAGGGGATAATGGAAGTTAGGAAGAATGTACAGGATGAATCCAGAGCCAGGAGGATGAATAGAGGGGATAATGGAAGTTAGGATTAATGTACAGGATGAATCCAGAGCCAGGAGGAAGAATGGAGGCGATAATGGAAGTTAGGAAGAATGTACAGGATGAATCCAGAGCCAGGAGGATGAATAGAGGGGATAATGGAAGTTAGGATTAATGTACAGGATGAATCCAGAGCCAGGAGGATGAATGGAGGGAATATGGAAGTTAGGATTAATGTACAGGATGAATCCAGAGCCAGGAGGAAGAATGGAGGCGATAATGGAAGGTAGGAAGAATGTACAGGATGAATCCAGAGCCAGGAGGATGAATGGAAGTTAGAATTAATGTACAGGATAAATCCAGAGCCAGGAGGATGAATGGAGGTGATAATGGAAGTTATGATTAATGTACAGGATGAATCCAGAGCCAGGAGGTTGAATGGAAGACGTACATTATGCCTATAGCAGTGTATTGGTACTTTGGTTACACTTCTTTACAAATGAGGCAGAGGATGTTTTGGAAAGTCCTCATCCGTGCTGGAGAAATACTGTATCTTGTTTTTCTTTTGCTGTTGTTCTTGTTTTTCTTATTTGTTTGCGGGACATAGACTCTCACACGGATGTGGACCTTATCCCTCTCGATCTTACCTCCTATATAAACTCAAACTGGTTAGGTGATGATAATTGTCATATTTCTTGAAAATATGAGATGACTTGATACATACAGTCATATGAAAAAGTTTGGGCACCCCTATTAATGTTAACCTTTTTTCTTCATAACAATTTGGGTTTTTCATATATCTAATAACTGATGGACTGAGTAATATTTCTGGATTGAAATGAGGTTTATTGTACTAACAGAAAATGTGCAATCCGCATTTAAACAAAATTTGACCGGTGCAAAAGTATGGGCACCTCAACATAAAAGTGACATTAATATTTTGTAGATCCTCCTTTTGCAAAACTAACAGCCTGTAGTCACTTCCTGTAGCTTTTAATGAGTTCCTGGATCCTGGATGAAGGTATATTTGACCATTCCTGTTTACAAAAGACTTCCCGTTCAGTTAAGTTTGATGGTCGCCGAGCATGGACAGCACGCTTCAAATCATCCCACAGATTTTCAATGACATTCAGGTCTGGGGACTGGGATGGCCATTCCAGAACATTGTAATTGTTCCTCTGCATGAATGCCTGAGTAGATTTGGAGCGGTGTTTTGGATCATTGTCTTGCTGAAATATCCGTCCACTGCGTAACTTCAACTTCGTCACTGATTCCTGCATATTATTGTCAAGAATCTGCTGATACTGAGTTGAATCCATGCGACCCTCAACTTTAACAAGATTCCCGGTGCCGGCATTGGCCACACAGCCCCAAAGCATGATGGAACCTCCACCAAATTTTACTGTGGGTAGCAAGTGCTTTTCTTGGAATGATGTGTTTTTTTTGCCTCCATGCATAACGCCTTTTTGTATGACCAAACAACTCAATCTTTGTATCATCAGTCCACAGGACCTTCTTCCAAAATGTAACTGGCTTGTCCAAATGTGCTTTTGCATACCTCAGGCGACTCTGTTTGTGGCGTGGTTGCAGAAACGGCTTCTTTCGCATCACTCTCCCATACAGCTTCTCCTTGTGCAACGTGCGCTGTATTGTTGACCAATGCACATTGACACCATCTGCAGCAAGATGATGCTGCAGGTCTTTGGAGGTGGTCTGTGGATTGTCCTTGACTGTTCTCACCATTCTTCTTCTCTGCCTTTCTGATATTTTTCTTGGCCTGCCACTTCTGGGCTTAACAAGAACTGTACCTGTGTTCTTCCATTTCCTTACTATGTTCCTCACAGTGGAAACTGACAGTTTAAATCTCTGAGACAACTTTTTGTATCCTCCCCCTGAACAACTATGTTGAATAATCTTTGTTTTCAGATCATTTGAGAGTTGTTTTGAGGAGCCCATGATGCCACTCTTCATAGGAGATTCAAATAGGAGAACAACTTGCAAGTGGCCACCTTAAATACCTTTTCTCATGATTGGATACACCTGCCTATGAAGTTCAAAGCTCAATGAGGTTACAAAACCAATTTAGTGCTTTAGTAAGTCAGTAAAAAGTAGTTAGGAGTGTTCAAATCAAAAAATTGATAAGGGTGCCCATACTTTTGCACCGGTCAAATTTTGTTTAAATGCGGATTTCACTTTTTCTGTTAGTACAATAAACCGCATTTCAATCCAGAAATATTACTCAATCAATTAGTTATTAGATATATGAAACTGAAATAGATGTAATTGTTATAAAGAAGAAAGGTTAACATTAATAAGGGTGCCCAAACTTTTTCATATGACTGTAGATGTCCTGGCATAGAACGAAAGGTGCCTGGGGAATTCAGCAAAAAGTAATGCTGTATCTTCGTGACTGTAAAAACACTGTCCTACCATTATATGGTTACCTGAGTCACATTTTATGAAGGGTAAGGCTGCTTTCACACCTCCGGTTTTAGCAGAGTCGGTCAATCCGGCTCTAAAACCTATGCAACGGATGCGGCGACAAAAACCGCATCCTTTGCATACGTTTTTGACATGCGGCTCATTCGTTTTTTTTCCGCTTGCGGCACGCTACTGAGCATGCACAGTGGAAAAAAAACGCATGCGGCGTCCATAGGCATGCATTGCAAATCGCGCCGCATCGGCCGGATGCGGCGCGATGCGTTTTTTTGCCGCACAAAAAAACGTGCCAGGCAACCTTCCATCCGGCCGCCACATCGGCTAAATCTGTCGCATGCGGCAAAAACCGGACCGAACACTAAGCCCATGTGTCACAATCCGGCACTAATGAAAGTCTATGCAAAAAAAACACAACCGGCGGCAAAAAAAACGGTTGCGGTTTTTCTGCAAAGCGCCGGATTGTGCGGCACAGGAAAAACCGGATGTGTGAAAGCAGCCTAAGTGTAGAACAATACTTAGGCCATGGATTGGGCAACAATATCACTCAATATATTCATCATACACTAGAGGGGGTCAGTCTTATACACAAATCATGCATAATATCACTAGTTGACATAGAGGGGCGCTATGTATGTTTTGAAATGTACAATTTGTGAAACCACTCCTACCAGCAGCTATATACATTCCACCCACATATTCTGGTGACGTTTTGAAAAAGATCGCAGTACTGTGCTAAGAGAAAAGCGGTGGGAATGGAAGGAAAATGCTGCTTGTTCTACAAGGGAAACACTGTACTGCACGGTTCAGTTCAAATATATAGGAACAATGCAGTGAAGCTGGTAACCATTGTTATTTGTAGTGTATAATAACATTTACATTTTGTCCTCTACTTCCAATCCATAATTTCTGTATTTGTTCCCATTCTCTCCAGGCTGTAATGGGGATACAAATGGTGGTCACCTTACTGGTGGCCAGCGTTATGCAGAGAGTGTCCCCTCACTATTCTTTTGCACGATGGCTTCTATGCAATGGCAGGTGAGTTTACAGAGAAATAAAAAGGGTCATATCTGAGATTTTCCTGGTGGAGACATGTTACCTGGCATTCTGTTCTGCCAAAGGTATTACCATTCTATGAATGTCCTCAAAACAGCTTGTCCACTATGAATGTCCTCAAAACAGCTTGTCTAATCTGGAAATTATGTCTTTTTGTTCTCTCAATGCTAAAATATTCTATGTAATAATGATATAGCACCCAGGTTTTAGACTCCCGAAGGCGGTAGACTCCCGAAGGCGGTAGACTCCTGGTGGCCGTAGACTCCTGGTGGCCGTAGACTTCCGGAGGCCGTAGATATCCAAAGGGTGTATTTCATACTAAAGTCTAAGATATTTGAAAGTTTTAGATCACATGTTCTGGTGGTCTAGAGTGGAGGAGAGGGTTTATATATATATTGTCTACTGGTGGTAAAGTCAAAGTAGGGCTTAATTCATGGTGAGGAGTTTATTTTATTTCTTGGTGGTCCAGGGTCACATAGGGAGTTAATACATAGTAGCCTAGGTTATGCCCAGTTTAACACCTACTTTTCTACTCCCTTCCCCAGGCTACCTGTTCTGATAAGATGAGTGCATTCAGCTTCCTCTCCCGCCTCGTACTGGTCCCACAGATTTGTGTGGAGTTCTGTGGGGAGGAGCAGGAGGAGCACTTATTGCGTGATCCGCCAGTTATTAAAAGTGTTCATGAGGCGTGGCACCTTCATGTCCTTCTCACTGCCAACTTCCATCTTTTTGATAAGATTTTTTATTTTACTTTTGTAACTAAACATCTTTTAGTATGGCAAACACAGTAACTTCTCATTTTGTAAATTGAACCTAATTCTACGTGCGTGAACACATTGTTTTTATATTTTAAGTGGGCAATGCTTATCTTGGCTGGTGTCTATAGAATTGTGTGTCATACATGTATGTGATCATCTAAGTAAGACACCCTTCACATGTACGTGTTTCTGATACGTGTGGCATCCGTTATTTTTTATGGATATCACACTTGGCCATTACAACCTATGGTGATCTTCACATGTCCGTGTTTTCACATGGCCTGTGTATGTGTAAACCACACAGAGACCTGTTCATTTTTTTCCAGAAGCACAGATGACCAGGCCAATACAAGTCTTTGGGTTCATGAAAAACACATCCAGCACAAAGATGGGATATCTGTACGTGTTTAACATTGCAAAATATAGGAGAAGCTTTGTCACTTCATTATTTCTTCATCCATACCAGAAAAGCACTGATGGCATACTGATAACACTAGTACCAGTTTTTCACGTACGCCTTTTTCTTATTGTAAGATAATTCGAAAGAAAACCACTGATCCTAGATAAATACCGAATAATTACACAACACGGAGGGAGTAGATAGTTTGGCGCCCATAACACTAAATATTAAACATGCTAAAAACAAGGAAAAGGCGGTAATAAGCTGTGTGTGAAATGCTTATCGGGTTTGCTGGGAGTCTCAATTAGTGATGAGCGGAATCGCAGATAGCCGAGACCAGCAGGTCCCGGTTATCTGGTTTTTAAAATCCTGTTCCGGGCCGGATAAATCTGTGGAGACCAGAATCCAGCAATTAAAAATGGTGGTAGAAAGGATAGGGGGATAGGAGCAAACGCGCTGTACTTACCGAGGCTCCATTGCGGCTGTACGCTGTCTCCAGGCTGCCCTTTCACTTCCTGGACCGCTAGTTACTGCTCATCAATATGCACTGCTTTCCCCGCCCACCGGCGATAATTGGTTGCAGTCAGCGTGTCTGACGCTTCCAATAACAGGAGCTGTCTGCGTCTATCTTCGTATAAAAATAAGTAAATTAAAAAATTGGCGTAGGGTCCACCCATATTATGATACCCAGCACAGATAAAGCTCACGGCTACAGGCTGCAGCCCCTAGTCGTTCGCTTATCATGGCTGTGTATCAAACTAAGAGGAACCGCTTCTGGCTTTTTTTTTTTTTTTTAATTATTTAAATAAATAATTTAAATAACCAGTGTGCAGTGCCCCCAATTTTGATACCCATGCAAGATAAAGTCCGACAGCTGGGGGCTGGTATTCTCAGACTGGGGAGGCCCATGCTTATTGGGCCTCCACCCAGCCTAAATATAGCAGCCTGCAGTCGCTCTGCATTCTCGCACCAATTAGATGTGACAATCCCAGCACTTTACCCGGCTCTTCCTGATTGCCCTGGTGTGGTGGCAATCGGGGTAATAGATTACTAATGGCAAGAGTCTGTGAGACCCCCCCCCATTACTAATCTGTAAGTGAAAGTAAATAAACACAAACACCAAAAAAAAATCTTTTTTATTTGGAATAAAATCCCCCCAAAAAAACACCCTCTTTCACCAATTTAATAACTACAAAAACACCACTGCAGGTCCAACGTAATCCACACGAGGTCCCAAGATGATTCAGCTCTGCTACATCTGAACTGACAGTGCACGATCATGGAAAATGACTGCCCGCTGTGAGCTCCAGGCAAACAATGACGCACGATGACGTCCCTCAGGTTAGATGCGGTTGCAGCTAGAGGTTCCTACGATCCTCCACCTATCACTGCAAGTAACCTGACCTCAGGTGAGCTCATTTAACTGAATGCACTTACCTGCATCTCCTGGCAGAAAACTGCAAGGGTTTTTTGCCAGATTTGGTGCTGAAATTTGTTTTGCCTCCTGGCAAAAAAATGGCATCATACCTCATGCGGTTTTGATGTGTTTGTTTGCCAGAAGGTATAGATTGGGTGGATGAATATGGTGTAAAAATTTCATCACCAAATTTGCATCTCTTGGGCCAGAAATGCAAAAAAAATCCAAAACCGCCAGGAGGTGCAAATTTGGTGCTGAAATCTGGTGCCGATTTTTCAAGACCAAATTTGCACCTCCTGGCAGAAAACTGCACTGAAATGGCGTCAAAACTTTGTTTTTTTTTGTATTTTTTGGCCAAGAAATGCAAACATGGTGATGACATTTTTAAACCATATTCATGCACTCAATCTACACCTTCTGGCAAAAAAAAAAAAATCGAAAATCATGCGGTATGATGCGGTAGTGATGCAAATTTTTTGCCAGGAGGTGTAGAATAGATGCAGGAATATGGTGTAAAAATGTCAACACCAAATCTGCATCTCTTCGTAAAAAAAACACGTGACTTTCTGCGAGGAGATGCAGGTCTGTAAACCTTTACTGAGTTACTGAGGTCTCCTGACGTCAGGTTACCTGCGGTCACAGATGGAGGACCGTGGGAACCTCCTTCTGTGACTGCAAATAACCAGAGTGATATGACCGCTAATCTAGAACGCTGTATATAAGAGCCCAGGCTGCCCTGTATAACGTAAAAAAGACCTTTATTTAATTGAACTAAGGGCCGGTCTGGTCCGATGGGTATTGCTGCTCTTTATTCGCTGCCTACTCTATCTTGTGTTGTCACTGTCCTGCTGCCCAGCCTCGTAACATATCCTACGTCGTTCACAGAGAGGACTCCGTTGCACCCCTGCGCATGCGCACCTTGACCTGTCCTGCTGACGAATGAAAACCGCTATGGGTCTTGGAAAATGGCGCTTTTCTTTTTTTGACAAACTTCTAAACTTTTTTTTCACCACTTACAGTGCCTTGCAAAAGTCTTTGTCCCTCTTGAATTTTTCAACCTTTTCTCACATTTCAGGCTTCAAACATAAAGATAAAAATTTTAATGTTATGGTGAAGAATCAACAACAAGTGGGACGCAATTGTGAATTTGAACGAAATTTATTGCTTATTTTAAACTTTTGTAAAAAAGAATAAACTGAAAATTGGGGCGTGCAATATTATTCGTCCCCTTTACTTTCAGTGCAGCAAACTCGCTCCAGAAGTTCATTGAGGATCTCTGAATGATACAATGTTGTCCTAAATGACTGATGATGATAAATATAATCCACCTTTGTGTAATCAAGTCTCCATATAAATGCACCTGATCTGTGATAGTCTGTGTTCTGTTTAAAGCACAGAGAGCATCATGAAGACCCAGGAACACAACAGGCAGGTCCATGATAATGTTGCGGAGAAGTTTAAAGCCAGATTTGGTTACAAAAAGATTTCCAAAACTTTAAACATCTCAAGAAGCACTGTGCAAGCGATCATATTGAAATGGAAGGAGTATCATACCACTGCAAATCTACAAACACCCGGCCGTTCCTCAAAAATTTCATCTCAAACAAGGAGAAGACTGATCAGAGATGCAGCTAAGAGGCCCATGATCACTCTGGATGAACTGCAGAGATCTACAGCTGAGGTGGGAGAGTCTGTCAATAGGACAATAATCAGTCATACACTGCACATATCTGGCCTTTATGGAAGAGTGGCAAGAAGAAAGCCATTTTTCAGAGATATCCATAAAAAGTGTCGTTTAAAGTTTGCCATAAGCCACCTGGGAGACACCAAACATGTGGAAGAAGGTGCTCTGGTCAGATGAAACCAAAATCAAACTTTCTGGGCACAATGCCAAACGATATGTTTGGCGTAAAAGCAACACAGCTCATTACACTGAACACACCATGCTCACTGTCAAACATGGTAGTGGCAGCATCATGATTTGGGCCTGCTTTTCTTCATCAGGGACAGGGAAGATGGTTAAAATTGATGGGAAGATGGATGGAGCCAAATACAGGGCCATTCTTGAAGAAAACCTGTTTGAGTCTGCAAAAGACCTGAGACTGGGATGGAGATTTGTCTTTCAACAAGACAATGATCCAAAACATAAAGCAAAATCTACAATGGAATGGTTCACAAATAAACGTATCCAGGCGTTAGAATGGCCAAGTCAAAGTCCAGACCTGAATCCAATCGAGAATCTGTGGAAAGAGCTAAAAACTGCTGTTCACAAACGCTCTGCATCCAATCTCACTCAGCTTCAGCTATTTGCAAAGGAAGAATGAGCAAGAATTTCAGTCTCTCGATGTGCAAAACTGATAGACATACCCCAAGCAACTTGCAGCTGTAATCGCAGCAAAAAGGTGATGATACACAGTATTAACTTAAAGGGGCCAAATAATATTGCACGTACCACTTTTCAGTTATTTATTTTTTACAAAAGTTTAAAATAAGCAATAAATTACGTTCACCTTCACAATTGTGTCCCACCTTGTTGATTCTTCACCATAAAATGTATTTTTTTATCTTTTTGTTTGAAGCCTGAAATGTGGAAAAAGGTTGAAAAATCTAAGGGGGCCGAATACTTTCGCAAGGCACTGTAGATTAAAGTAAAGCCATACATGTTTGGTATCTACACACTCGTACTGACCTGAGGAATCATAATGCCAGGCCAGTTGTTCAAAATGGTGAACACGGTAAATAAGAAAAGATTTGTTCTTTTTGTAACAAAAGAACAAAAACAATCTTGCAATGGCACTTTTTTTTTTCCCAAAGTCACGGCACTTGGAATTTTTTTCAAATTTTTAGTACGATATGGGACAGAATGAATGGTGTCCTTCAAAAGTACAACTCGTCCGTGCAAAAAACAAGCCCTAATGTGGCTATATTGGCGGAAAATCGCCAGGGGTGAAGAGATTAAGGGAATGGGAGGACTGGAATAACAAAACAGGTTATTAAACCTGGGATTATTCAGTTTGGAAAAAAATGAAGGCTTAAGAGTTGTCTTATTACAATGTAGAAATGAGGGGACAGTATAGAGACCTCTCTAATGATCTATTTACACCTAGGCATGCAATGCGGACAAGGGGGTATACTCTACATTTAGTGAAAAGAAGGTTCAATTGTAATTCACAGACAGTGATTCTCTACTGTAAAGGGTACTTTACACACAACGATATCGCTAACGATATATCGTCAGGGTCACAGTGTTCGTGACGCACATCCGGCGCCGTTAGCGATATCGTTGTGTGTGTGACTAAAAGGAGCGACGATCAACGATCGCAAAAACGTTAAAAATTGTTGATCGTTGACACGTCGCTCCTTTTCATAATATCGTTGGTGCTGCATGCCTCTGGTTGTTAGTCAGTCCTGCGGCAGCACACATCGCTATGTGTGACACCGCAGGAACAACGAACATCTCCTTACCTGCGTCCACCGGAAATAAGGAAGGAAGGAGGTGGGCGCCATGTTCCGGCCGCGCATCTGCTATTGGGCGGGCCGCTTAGTGACGCCGCTGTGACGCCGAACGAACCGCCCCCTTAAAGGAGAGATTGTTCGGTGTCTCCAGCGACGTCGCTAAGCAGGTACGTATGTGCGTGTGATGCTGCCGTAGCGATATTGTTCGCTACGGCATCGATCACCCCATGTCGAAACAGCAACGTGGGCGGGTGCTATCGCGCACGACATCGCTGGCTATCGCTAGCGATGTCGCAGCGTGTAAGACACCCTTTAGAGCAGTGAAACTATGGCACTCTCTTTCACATGATGTAATGGTTAACTCACTACTAAATTTAAGAGAGGCCTTGGATGCCTTTCTTGATAAATATAACATTACTGGTTATGTGCACTAGATTCTATGAGGGGGTGTTGATCCAGGGAACGAGTCTGATTGCTGTTTTAGTATCGCACCCAACTACCTGCGATCACCGGTCTCTCAGCTATTCGAGTCCTGCATGCTTCACTTATCAGCTCCATTGACGGTTTTGGCCCTTTTGCTCTGTCAGTTGACACTCAGGTCTCAGGAGCTGTGTTTTTTCAGCCTGCAGACCATTCTGACACCTGACTAGGACAGGCTGCTATTTCAATTAAATGATGGGGGGCCATTTTATTACATTCTTGTAGAACATTTTTTTTATGTGTATGCAGTTCTACAATTATTGCAACTTGATGCATTACTTTACAAGCAGACTGCCTGCCTCCCTGCCTGGGAAGTTCTGAGTTCTATGCAATGCTTATAAGCCACAAGTTTGGTAAAACTGCCATAAGGAATGATACAAAGCTACTGTCAATGTTATACTTCACGTTTGATTTTTTTTTTTTCCAGCTTATTCCGCTACAAGCATCCAACAGAAGATGAATTAAGAGCACTCTCGGGAAAACAAAAGCCCAAAGCCAAGAAAGAGCGGTAAGATCAGAAATTCCTACTGCAGGTGTCCGTTAAGGGGTTGTCATATGAGTAGGTCATCGATATCATATCAGTGAGAGTTCAAGACCTAATATCCCAACTGATTAGATGTTATCAGCTCTGGGCTGGATGTAAATCGGAAGTAGAGGTGAAGAGCACACTTCTATTCAATGCATAGCGGCATCTGATGAGAACTGCAGCTCAGCTCCTATTTAAAGCACCACTCCAGCTTTTTTTCTTTTAAAATTTTCAGCACTGGAATGGTGGTTTAATTCTAAGGGCAGCGTCACACGGTACGATCTATCGTGCGATCGCATGAGCGATCGTACCCGCCCCCGTCGTTTGTGCGTCACGGGCAATTAGTTGCCCGTGGCACACAAAGTTGTTAACCCCCTGTCACACGCACTTACCTCCCGGACGACGTCGCTGTGGGCGGTGAACATCCTCTTCCTTAAGGGGGAGGGACGTTTGGCATCACAGCGACGCCACACAGCCGCCGGCAAATAGTAGCGGAGGGGCAGAGATGAGCGGGATGTAACATCCCGCCCACCTCCTTCCTTCCGCATTGCCGGCGGGACGCAGGTAAGCTGTGTTAGTCGTTCCCGGGGTGTCACATGTAGCGATGTGTGCTGCCTTGGGAACGATGAACAACCAGAGCACAGAAGGAGGACCGTCATTTTGAAAATGAACGACGTGTCAACGAACAATGATAAGGTGAGTATTTTTGCTCATTCACAGTCGTTCGGAGGTGTTACACGGTACGACATCTCTAACGATGCCGGATGTGCGTCACGAATTCCGTGACCCCGCCGACATATCACACGATATATCGCACCGTGTGACGCCGGCATAAGTCTCTTCACTCCCTGTCTTGTACTCACCCTCTAGTGTTTTCATCCTTTTGACGTCGCTCTGGTCCCTTGGAACTATCTTGTGCCCATAGCTTTTGACTGGCCAGAAATCACAAGCCCCCAAGACAAGTCTATGAGACCCAGAACGAGGCTCTAATAGAGTTGCATTGATTTGTAACCTCCAGAGCGCTTCGTGAAACAGTTGAGGTGCCAGCTGGTTACAAACTGCCTGAGACCGACTGGAACGTAAGTGAAAACAGATGGAGACGCTGAAAGGTCAGTTCAAGCTAAGATAAAGCCCAGCAGCTGGGGGCTGATATTCTCAGGCTGGGGAGACCCAGTCTAAAAATAACAGCCTGCAGCCGCCCAGGATTGTCGCATCCATTAGATGCGACAATCTCAGCACTTTACCCGGCTCTTCCCCATTGTCCTGGAGTGGTGGCAATCGGGGTAATATCAGGAGTTAATTACAGCTCACAGCTGTGACTAAGCCCTAAATTGGTAATGGCAGGCGTCTATGAGACACCCCTATTACTAATCTGTAATAAGTGAAAAGAAATAAACACATACACTGAAAAAATCCTTTATTTGAAATAAAATACAAAAACACCCTCTTTCACCACTTAATTCACCCCATAAACACCCCTGCAGGTCAACGTAACCCACACAAGGTCTCACGACGATTCAGCTCTGCTACATCTGAATCTCATAGCAAGCGTCATAGAACATGACTGCCCGCTGTGAGTTCCAGGAAGGGAATGAATGAGTCCCTCATTCAGCAGTAAGGTCACTCAGGCTATTTGCATTCATAGGCATCTCCAGCTATCACCTGAGTAATGTCATTGCTGAACGCGCGGCTCATTCATTCTCTCCCTGGAGCTCACAACAGACAGTCATGTTCTATGGCATTTGCTGTGAGATTCAGATGTAGCAGAGCTGACCTGGGACCTCGTGTGGATTACGTCGGACCTTCAGGGGTGTTTATGGGGTTAATAAAGTGGTGAAAGAGGGTGTTTTTTGTATTTTATTTAAAATAAAGGATTTTTTCAGTGTTTGTGTTTCTTTCCACTTATTACAGATTAGTAATGGGGGTGTCTCACAGACAGATGCCTGTCATTACTAATCTAGGGCTTAGTCACAGCTGTGAGCTGCAATTAACCCCTGATGCTACCCCGACTGCCACCACACCAGAGCAATCAGGAAGAGCAGGGTAAACTGCTGGGATTGTCGCATCTAATTGTATGCGACAATCCTAGGCGGCTGAAGGCTGTTATTTTTAAGCTGGATCTCCCCAGCCTTAGCATATCAGCCCCCAGCTGTCGGGCTTTATCTTAGCGGGGTATCAAAATTGGGGGGACAGCATGCTGTTTTTTTAAATTATTTATTTAAATAATAAAAAAACAGGGGTCCCTATTATTTGGATACACAGCCAAGATAAGCAAACGCCTGGGTGCTGCAGCCTGTAGCTGTAGGCCTTATTTGTGCTGGGTATCATAATTTGGGGGCAGTCTACATCAGTTTTTCTATTTATTTACTTTTCACTGTACGATAGACACGCGGATCGGGTCTGTGATTGGTTACAGTCAGATGCTGTCACACAGGCTGGGGGCGCGTCTGACTGTAACCAATCACAAACGCCGGTGGCCGGGGAAAGTAGTGAATATGCAATGAAGGTAATGAGTAACCCGAGAAGTGAAGGAGGGGCCGTGGAAGCGTACAGCCGTGTCGGTGATTCGGTGAGTATTGCCTGCTCCAATCCCCCTTTCCTATTCAACACTATTTTTAAAGGGAACCTGTCAGCAGAAATTTCCCCTAAAACCTAACAGATTCCCCCTCTGCAGCTCCTGGGCTGCATTCTATAAAGGTCCCTGTTAGTATTGTGCCCCCTTTCTGACCCAAAAAAAGACTTTATATAGAGGTACCTTTTTGGCTTTGGATTCGGTAAATCTGACACGGGGGCGGGCTGCCTGATGGCCGTTATTCTGCCCCCCTGGTCCTGTGTGCCGCCCCCATCGCTGATTTCCATACTTCTGGACGCCGCCCACTGCTCCAGCCATCCCTGCGCATGCCCAGTGCTCATCTCTCGTGGATGAGCACTGTGCCCAGTGTCACCGCTGGTGACGTGCGCGCAGGGTTTAGATTATGGGCGGTGCTGTTATGTTTATTAACAAGCAACCGGCCATAATCGCGGGACCGCGCTTTCCCCCTCAGCCTGCTTCTTTCTGCGCAAGCGCGCTGCTGGTGACCCCACGTCACCTCCTTCCCATCTTGCCCTGAGGCAGGAAATAGATGGGAAGAGCGCGGAGCGTCTCCTCCTGATCGGTGTTACTGCTCCGCGCTCTTCCCATCTATTTCCTGCCTCAGGGCAAGATGGGAAGGAGGTGACGTGGGGTCACCAGCAGCGCGCTTGCGCAGAAAGAAGCAGGCTGAGGGGGAAAGCGCGATCCCGCGATTATGGGCGGTTGCTTGTTAATAAACATAACAGCACCGCCCATAATCTAAACCCTGCGCGCACGTCACCAGCGGTGACACTGGGCACAGTGCTCATCCACGAGAGATGAGCACTGGGCATGCGTGGGGATGGCTGGAGCAGTGGGCGGCGTCCAGAAGTATGGAAATCAGCGATGGGGGCGGCATACAGGACCAGGGGGGCAGAATAACGGCCATCAGGCAGTCCGCCCCCGTGTCAGATTTACCGAATCCAAAGCCAAAAAGGTACCTCTATATAAAGTCTTTTTTTGGGTCAGAAAGGGGGCACAATACTAACAGGGACCTTTATAGAATGCAGCCCAGGAGCTGCAGAGGGGGAATCTGTTAGGTTTTAGGGGAAATTTCTGCTGACAGGTTCCCTTTAAGTGCTGGCTTCTGGTCCCCATAGACCAGCGTCCGGCCAGATACCCTGCATCAATTCCAGGTCGGGCTCGTTTTTTATTAACCCAGTTAGACCTGCCGATCCAGTGTATGTACAAGTCCACCCATCACTAGGGTGAAAAACCAAAGCAAAACTGCTGAAAAGAATGGACATGTTCATTCTGTTAATAACGCAGCCAAAACCAGGGCTGTTCACAAAACCGTCAGGAAAACACCGCAGGTGTTGTGTGTGAGTGCACAAGATTTCTGTAATCTCATAGTCTTTGCTGGGACTGTGAAGGCAGCGTTTTATTAGCATGGATTTGCATAAAACAAAGGCAAAAACCATGCTAAAAGAACAGTTTAAAAACTTCCAGTGAGAACATACAGTGAAGATGCAATAAGTGAACCGCGATATAGCGAGGGAAGACTGTACAGCCTTATGCTAGACCACTGGTTCCCCAACTCCAGTCCTCACAAGTCCTGTTTTTAGGATTTCCTAAGTATTGTACAGGTGATGCCATGATAATGATTCCATCACCCGTTCAATGCCAAGGAAATCCTGAAAACAGGACCTGTCGAGGGCTTTGAGGACTAGAGTCTGGGAAACACTGCTGTGGACCAAATATATTCTGTGTATAAAAGAAGAGTGTAATGCTGTGTAGGTGTCAGATTTATTCAAAACTTAAAACAATCTTTCTTCTTGTACATTTTTTACATCTTAACTAACCTCCTATTTTTTTTTTTTTTGTAGGAGAATGAATGGAATCACAGATGAAAAACCCCTTACAGTCCCAAGAGACATTGACCTCCATTTGGAGGCCACGCCAATCACTACTGTTGATGCTCTTGGTAATTTTTTTTTATTTAATAGGGTAAAGGGAAAATAAATTCTTCTAGCTTCCTTCTCCATGCATAAAGTCACTGGACATATATGACATGGCTGCACTCTAAGGCCTCTTTCACACGTCAGTGATTCTGGTACGTATGTGCTAGTTTTTATACGTACCAGAATCACGGACACACGCAGACCCATTATAATCAATGGGCCTGCTCACACATCAGTGATTTTTCACTGACCGTGTCTCCATGCGGCGTACACGCGGGTCCATAATTGCCACACGGAAATATGTCCTTTTTTTTTTTTTTTTTGTATCACTGATGATCCACGGACCACACTATGGTGTGATCCGTGAAACATGTACCAGGAAAACACAGACAGTGAAGCTGTGTCCGGCCTCTGCTTGCTGCTGCTTCCGAACCGGCTCAATATGGTCATGCATATGCATTTATGCTTGACACCGCGACCCAGAAGTAGCTGCAGCGGCAGCTGGAAGCACAGCAGAGCTGAAGAGTTAAGCACCACAGACAGCAGGAGCGTGAGTATACGTCCATGTGCTATCACGGATGACGGATCATGGATAGCACATGGATAACCCACTTGTGCTGTGAGTCATGGCACACGGAGGGACTTATGCGTCTTTAACACGTCAGTGAAAAACGTCTGTTTTTCACTGACGTGTGAAACAGGCCTTATAGACATGAACGTATGTGTGATTCATACTATAGATATAAATAATTATATGGTCTGATATTTAGATATGAGCATGCATGCTTAGCATATATAGGCAACTGTTGGTCATATTTATATGTACATACACATAATTCAATAGTTGGACCCAAATATTTAGATATTTATAGTAGTCCCCGTAACCACTACTATATATTTTTAAATGTATCTACAATAATTTTTTTATATAGCGTTGTAGACTATTGATTCACTTTTTGTTGATACATAAAACATCCGTTCATTAATGCAGCATGTGTTACATAGTAATTGCATTGAACAGAGGGGACTTTCCGATACATATTGATACACAGTATAATGAGAGGCTGGAGGGACACTGGGTCTATATTTCCTAAAATTTAGATTGAAAACCTCTATTCATGTTCGTTCTTTCCCTGGAGGTGGCTGTTGTTCCAGAGTCCATTAACTTTTATCCTCTCAGTCATGGACATTGTGTCATGGATGGGTTCTATATAGCCGCAGCAAAGTCCACCTACTTTATGTACTATTGTACCGTAGTTGACACTTTGATTCTTTTTGCACAGTCTCCAAGTATTTAATATCATTTTAGCAATTCTCTCTATTTTTTTTTTTTGCAGTACTGCGATATTTCCTGGAGTACCAATGGTTTATAGACTTTTCATTGTATTCAACCGTCATCTACCTGTTGACTGAAGGATACTACTGTCTAGCGAACGCCCAGAATGAAATCAACATTGGTGTGCTATGGTGTCTGCTGACGATCATTTTTGCTATGTATCCTTTAAAATCTAATTTAAGGGGATGCGGTAAATGGGGTCTTTGCACTACCTACAGCATCAGTTGTCATTCCTTACCCCCAAATCTCCAGTAAAGTCTTGTTTACCATGATGAAGCACTACTTTCGTTCTGAAGAGGGTGGAGAACGCTCAGTCTGCTTGACCTTTGCCTTCCTATTTATGCTCATTGCCATGATAGTGATGGTTGTAAGAGAAGAGTATTTAGAATTTGGACTGGAACCAGGTATTCATGATACAACCAATCCCTCCTGTCCCATTTTTAATCACTTAGCGACATGGGGCGTACTGGTATATCCAGTGACTGCTCCCTTACTTTGATGTGGTCTCAGGAGCTATGCCAGCAGATTTGCCAGCAGTTGATGTCCCCCATCCATCTCCAACAACTGTGAGTGGTGCAGATCTCTGCCCGCGATTGTTAACCTGTTAAATGCCATTGTCAGTCTGTGACAGCATTTATAGCACATATTGCCAGGGGGGGTGCGCTGTTCTAATTGCCATTTAGGGTGACAATGGGATGCCATGACAGCCGGTGGTCTACTGAAGATCTCTGTGCCGGTCAAGACTGTGCTCTGCGAAAATCCAGCCTGTTACTGGAGTTCATAGAAGACCTTGATTTTTGCTATACACAGCAATACTGTGGTATTGATGTGTAAAGTAGAATAATTTGTAAATGTTTGATCTACTAAAACCTAAAATTAATTAACCCAATGCTAAACGCCTGATGAAAAATACCCATCAGAATTGTGTTTTTGTTCAGCTGCCACAATACCGCAAAAAAAGGAAGTAAGCGAATAAAAGTTGTATCTACTAAAAAATGATATCAATAAAAACATGTTTGATCCACAAAACCACAAGTCATCATCGTCATACAGCTCCAGCAACTGAAAAATAAAAATGTTACAGATCTCAGAAAATGGTGATACATGCAAAACTTTTTTTTTTCCTCACTTTCCAGTACACCACATGATAAAATAAATAATGTTATTCAACAGCATAACTCATCCCGCAAAAGAACACAGCCTCATATGCCTGTAACGACAGAAAAATAGAAAAATCCTGGAAAAAGAAAAAACAAAATTGTACAGATGGATAATCGCTGGTCAGGATGGTTATGGCTTCTATGTGATATTTTATTCTCATGGTTTTTCCATGTATTTCACAAAAATACTAGCCATCTTCTTCTAAATACACACAATAATGCATTACATCTGCAGATTAGAGTCGACTCTGATCCTATATAATTCATCTTTTATTTTTTGCAGGTATAAATAATATCTGTCACAATCTGGAAATTTTACTAAAACAGCAAGGCTGGCAGTTATCGTAAGTTGCCTCTAAAATATTCTATCAATATACCGTACTTAATTCATAGGAACCTTGCCATAATAAATATGTACAGCATATATATAGTATTGTGAGATGGCAACCGGCTACATTGCTAATGGCCGGTATGTACCACATAAGGGGTTTGAACCTGGAGTTTCATGCTAGTACTTGTAGTGCCACATGTTTCTGCTAATGTATTCTCAGGCCAGGTTCACAGGTGGCTAAGGAAATGGGTGGGTCTGGCCACCTACATACCCATGGGTGCGTTTGACATATGTGTCAAAGGCCACATGTTTTTTTAATGGAGTCTGTTGTTTGACACATGGCAGACGATGTGGAGTCTGTGAGCAGTGTGTGGTGCAACACTGCAGGAGAAGCAGCCTCTGAGGCTGAGAGAGGTTGCTAATCTCTGACAGGCAGGAGCCTCTGGATGGACCACAGTCGAGGAAAGGCAGACTGTGTGGAGTCTGAAGAGGCTGTGTGTGAGAGGCCTCTGAGAGACTGCTGCCAGCAGGGATAGTCTGTTGACAGAGCCTCCTGGAGAGATCCTGTGTGAGACTGACAGGAGTCAGTGTGAGGAAGCTGCCATATGTTTTAATAAACTGCTTGACTTTTTAGGCTGGAAACACATCTATGCGAGTAAAATCGGTTCGACTGGGCTGAAAAATACTCGGCTGATTTTAGTTCACGTTAGGTCCGAGTGCAACGCAAGTGCGATGCTTTTTGCTCGCGTGTGTGTCGCGTTTGCGATGCTAGTTTCATGCAACATCTTAATTATATAAAAGCTATTACACATGTGTCATTTAATTTACCTATGGGAATGTGCTGTCACATTCATCTGTTTAATATTTAATGAGCGAAGTTACTGCCACACTCGCAAATGTGAACGCTGGTGCGCGTGTGTGATCCTACTTTTAATCCCCTTCCATAGGAAATCATTGGGACAAATGGTGCAAGAAACTCGCAAAAAAGCAGCATGCTGCGATTTTTTTTTTCGGTCCGATTTGGACTGAGAAAAAAATCGCAGATGAGAGCTGAATCATTCACTAACATGTGTCCGATTCCAATGCGAGATTTTCTCGCATTGCTCTACTGCGAGAAACTCGCAAGTGAGAAGCAGCCCTTAAAGAGACAATGTTCCTGAGTCTACCTTGTATCGTAGCACAGCGAGTTAAAAACCCTGTTATACAGTGTGTGAACTGTGTGCAACCTTACGATATATATATAATATATATACACACACACACACGATATATAGTGTTGATACTGTAATACTGCACATAAAATGTAATATATTATAAACATAGGGTTTCGTATTTTTGTACATCTTTAACACTAGAACTACTGGACCCGTGACACCTATGTAGAAATACATGGTGCAAAGTAGTCAAAATGACTACCTCAGTAGTTCTAGTGTTAACAAACCTATTTCTTTGTCGCTCCTAATTGGGAGACCCAGACAATTGGGTGAATAGCTACTGCCTCCGGAGGCCACACAAAGTATTACACTAAAAAGTGTAAGGCCCCTCCCCTTCTGGCTATACACCCCCCCGTGGGATCACGGGCTCCTCAGTTTTATGCTTTGTGCGAAGGAGGTCAGACATCCACGCATAGCTCCACTGTTTAGTCAGCAGCAGCTGCTGACTATGTCGGATGGAAGAAAAGAGGGCCCATACTAGGGCCCCCAGCATGCTCCCTTCTCACCCCACTTTCTGTCGGCGGTGTTTGTTAAGGTTGAGGTACCCATTGCGGGTACGGAGGCTGGAGCCCACATGCTGATTCCTTCCCCATCCCCATTAGGGCTCTGGGTGAAGTGGGACTTTACCGGTCTCCAGGCACTGAGACCGTGCTCCTTCCACAGCCCCCGGAGAATCGGCTGGATATGGAGCTGAGTATCGTCAGGGACAGGGCCCTGCTTCGTTAAGGTACTCTGTGTCCCCGGGCATACCGCGCGCACACCGCAGCATTCTGGGCGTGTTAGTGCGCCGGGGACATCAGCGCTGCTGCGCTTGTGCCATTCCTCACTACAGCGCTGCTGAGTGAGTAGACTTAGTACGAACGGCCGCGCCGGCCGCTGGGGTCAGTTTTCACTGCGACGCGGCTGGGACTTGTGGTGCGCCGGGGACTTCCGCGCTAGCCGTGCATGTATGACGGCCGCGCTTATTACTACAGTCCCCGGCTTTTGCGGCCTAGTTCGTTTCGTTCCCGCCCCCAGACCTGCCAGTCAGGGGGAGGGCGGGACGCTGTACAGACCATCAGCGCTGAGGGCTGGAGTCTGCTTTACATACTCCAGCCCTCACACTGGGCACAGTGGGACGCCAGTTTCCCGCACTTTGTTTGTGGCACGCCCACGGTCCGCCCCTCCTCACAGGACGCCGGCAGCCATTCCTGTCTGCACGCTGAGCTGGAGAGGGGAGACTGGGAGACCCAGACACGGGATTCTGCGACCTCACACCCGCTTTTCAGCGGGCGGTAAGCAGCCTTCAAGGGCTCACCCCCACTTGTGCCGAAGTGTACTTTGTATTTTTGTGCTTGCATGCTATACATTACACTGTACGGTCGCTGGTGACTCTCTGCTATATACCCTCCTAGGTTACTCAAGGCAGACAACAGCATGTCGTCCGCAAAAAGCAAACGTGCCAAGGCACAGACTTTATATGCTGCTTGTACCGCATGTGGGGCTGCTCTACCGGCAGGTTCCACTGACCCCCATTGTGTGCAGTGCTCGGCCCCTGTGGCACTTGCTCAGCCGGGGCCGCTGCTAGAGGTGACCCAGGGAGAACCACCTGTGAATGCTGTCCAGGTGACAGGGACGGAGTTTGCAGTTTTTGCTGACAGATTGTCTATGACTATGTCTAAAATTCTTGAAACATTGCAGTCTAGACCAGTAACTCAGACCATGGGCACTGTTGAATCATTGCTCCCTGGTCCCCCTCAGCTGGAACACTCCCGAGCTCAGGAGGTGTCGCATGCACCCCAGGGTGACGACTCTGACTCGGACGACAGTCCCAGACGGCCTAAGCGGGCTCGCTATGAGCGGCCCTCAACTTCATCACACTGGTCAGGGTCCCAGCTGGACGACTCTCTGTGTGATGAGGCGGATGTGGCTGATCAGGATTCTGATCCTGGGACCGTTCTCAATCTGGATACACCTGATGGTGACGCCATAGTGAATGATCTTATAGCGTCCATCAATAGAATGTTAGATATTTCTCCACCAGCTCCTCCTGCGGAGGAGTCAGCTTCACAGCAGGAGAAATTCCATTTCAGGTATCCCAAGCGTAAATTGAGCACTTTTCTGGACCACTCTGACTTTAGAGACGCTATCCAGAAACACCACGCTTATCCAGATAAGCGTTTCTCCAAACGGCTTAAAGATACACGATATCCTTTTCCCCCTGACGTGGTCAAGGGCTGGACCCAGTGTCCCAAGGTGGACCCTCCAATCTCCAGGCTTGCAGCTAGATCCTTAGTTGCAGTGGAAGATGGGGCGGCACTTAAAGATGCCACTGACAGACAGATGGAGCTCTGGTTGAAATCCATCTATGAAGCTATTGGAGCGTCGTTGGCGCCAGCATTCGCAGCCGTATGGGCACTCCAAGCTATTTCAGCTGGGCTTACACAGGTCGACACGGTCACACGTACATCTGCTCCGCAGGTGGCGCCCTTGACCTCTCAAATGTCTGCATTCGCGTCTTACGCGATTAATGCTGTCCTAGACTCTACGAGCCGTACGGCAGTGGCGTCTGCCAACTCCGTGGTTTTACGTAGAGCCTTGTGGTTGAGAGAATGGAAGGCAGATTCTGCTTCCAAGAAGTGCTTAACCAGTTTGCCTTTTTCTCGTGACCGACTGTTTGGTGAGCGTTTGGATGAAATCATTAAACACTCCAAGGGTAAGGATTCATCCTTACCTCAACCCAGACAAAACAAACCCCAACAGAGGAGGGGACAGTCTGGTTTTCGGTCCTTTCGAGGCTCAGGCAGGTCCCAATTCTCCTCGTCCAAAAGGACTCAAAAGGATCAGAGGGGCTCAGATTCTTGGCGGACTCAATCACGACCAAAAAAGACAGCCGGAAGAACCGTTACCAAGACGGCTTCCTCATGACTTTCAGCCTCCTCTCTCCGCATCCTCGGTCGGTGGCAGGCTCTCCCGCTTTGGCGACATTTGGCTGTCACAGGTCAAAGACCGTTGGGTGAGAGACATTCTGTCTCACGGGTACAGGATAGAGTTCAGTTCTCGTCCTCCAACTCGCTTCTTCAGAACTTCTCCACCTCCCGACCGAGCAGATGCTCTTCTGCAAGCGGTGTCCGCCCTAAAGGCGGAAGGAGTGGTGACTCCCGTTCCTCTTCAGGAACGAGGTCGCGGTTTTTACTCCAATTTGTTTGTGGTGCCAAAGAAGGACGGGTCGTTCCGTCCCGTCCTGGATCTAAAGCTGCTCAACAAACACGTGAAAACCAGGCGGTTCCGGATGGAATCCCTCCGCTCCGTCATCGCCTCAATGTCTCAAGGAGATTTCCTAGCATCAATAGACATCAAGGATGCTTATCTCCACGTGCCGATTGCGCCGGAGCATCAGCGTTTTCTACGCTTCGTTATAGGAAGCGAACACCTGCAGTTCGTAGCTCTACCTTTCGGGCTGGCGACAGCCCCTCGGGTCTTTACCAAGGTTATGGCAGCAGTAGTGGCAGTCCTGCACTCGCAAGGTCACTCTGTGATTCCGTATTTGGACGATCTACTTGTCAAGGCACCCTCTCAAGAGGCATGCCAGCACAGCCTGAACGTGGCACTGAAGACTCTCCAGGGTTTCGGGTGGATTATCAACTTTTCAAAGTCAAATCTAACCCCGACCCAATCACTAACATATCTTGGCATGGAGTTTCATACTCTCTCAGCGATAGTGAAACTTCCACTGGACAAACAGTGTTCACTACAGACAGGGGTGCAATCTCTCCTTCAGGGCCAGTCGCACCCCTTGAGGCGCCTCATGCACTTCCTAGGGAAGATGGTAGCAGCAATGGAAGCGGTTCCTTTCGCGCAGTTTCATCTGCGTCCACTTCAATGGGACATTCTCCGCCAATGGGACGGGAAGTCGACATCCCTCGACAGGGATGTCTCCCTCTCTCAGACAGCCAAGGACTCTCTCCGGTGGTGGCTTCTTCCCACCTCATTGTCGAAAGGAAAGTCGTTCCTACCCCCATCCTGGGCGGTGGTCACGACAGACGCGAGCCTGTCAGGGTGGGAAGCAGTGTTTCTCCACCACAGGGCTCACGGTACGTGGACTCGGAAAGAGTCCACCCTTCAAATCAATGTTCTGGAAATCAGAGCAGTCTATCTTGCCCTACAAGCCTTCCAGCAGTGGCTAGCAGGCAAGCAGATCCGAATTCAGTCGGACAACTCCACAGCGGTGGCATACATCAACCACCAAGGGGGAACACGCAGTCGGCAGGCCTTCCAGGAAGTCCAGCGGATTCTGACGTGGGTGGAAGACACGGCATCCACCATATCCGCAGTTCACATACCAGGCGTGGAAAACTGGGAAGCAGACTTTCTCAGTCGCCAGGGCATGGACGCAGGGGAATGGTCCCTTCACCCGGACGTGTTTCAGGAGATCTGTCGCCGCTGGGGGATGCCGGACGTCGACCTGATGGCGTCACGGCACAACAACAAGGTCCCGGTTTTCATGGCGCGATCCCACGATTACCGAGCTCTGGCGGCAGACGCCCTAGTTCAGGATTGGTCGCAGTTCAGGGTACCTTATGTGTTCCCACCTCTGGCGTTGTTGCCCAGGGTGCTGCGCAAGATCAGGGCCGACTGCCGCCGCGCCATCCTCGTCGCTCCAGACTGGACAAGGAGGTCGTGGTACCCGGATCTGTGGCACCTCACGGTAGGCCAACCGTGGGCTCTGCCAGACCGTCCAGACTTGCTGTCTCAAGGGCCGTTTTTCCATCTGAATTCTGCGGCCCTGAACCTGACTGTGTGGCCATTGAGTCCTGGATCCTAGCGGCCTCAGGTTTATCTCATGAAGTGGTTGCCACCATGAGACAGGCTAGGAAACCATCCTCCGCCAAGATCTACCACAGGACGTGGAAGATATTCTTATCTTGGTGCTCTGCTCAGGGAGTTTCTCCCTGGCCATTTGCATTGCCTATTTTTCTTTCCTTCCTGCAGTCTGGGTTGGAAAGAGGTTTGTCGCTCGGCTCCCTTAAAGGTCAAGTCTCCGCGCTATCCGTATTTTTTCAGAAGCGCCTAGCGCGACTTCCTCAGGTACGCACGTTCCTGCAAGGGGTTTGTCATATCGTCCCCCCTTACAAGCGGCCGTTGGAGCCCTGGGATCTGAACAAGGTCCTAATTGCTCTCCAGAAGCCGCCTTTCGAGCCTTTGAAGGATGTTTCCCTTTCTCGTCTTTCACAGAAAGTGGCCTTTCTAGTGGCGGTCACGTCTCTTCGGAGAGTGTCCGAGCTGGCGGCGTTATCATGCAGATCTCCCTTCCAAGTATTTCACCAGGACAAGGTAGTTCTGCGTCCAATTCCAGAATTTCTTCCTAAGGTGGTATCCTCCTTTCATCTCAACCAGGATATCACTTTACCGTCTTTGTGTCCGCATCCAGTTCAGCAATTTGAAAAAGGTTTGCATTTATTGGATCTGGTGAGAGCACTCAGGATCTACATTTCCCGCACGGCGCCCCTGCGCCGCTCGGATGCACTCTTTATCCTTGTCGCTGGTCAGCGTAAGGGGTCGCAAGCTTCCAAATCCACCCTGGCGCGGTGGATCAAGGAACCAATTCTTCACACCTACCGTTCTTCTGGGCTTCCGATTCCATCAGGACTGAAGGCCCATTCTACCAGAGCCGTGGGTGCGTCCTGGGCATTACGGCACCAGGCTACGGCTCAGCAGGTGTGCCAGGCGGCTACCTGGTCGAGTCTGCACACTTTTACCAAGCATTATCAGGTGCATACCTACGCTTCGGCGGATGCCAGCCTAGGTAGACAAGTCCTTCAGGCGGCGGTGGCCCACCTGTAGGAAAGGGCTGTTTGACGGCCCTATCACGAGGTATTCTTTTACCCACCCAGGGACTGCTTTTGGACGTCCCAATTGTCTGGGTCTCCCAATTAGGAGCGACAAAGAAGAAGGGAATTTTGTTTACTTACCGTAAATTCCTTTTCTTCTAGCTCCAATTGGGAGACCCAGCACCCGCCCTGTTTTCTTAGGGATTTTGTTTTTTCGGGTGCACATGTTGTTCATGTTGAAGAGTTCAGTTCTCCGATGTTGTTCCTCGGATTGAATTTGTCTTTAAAACAGTTATTGGCTTTCCTCCTTCTTGCTTTTGCACTAAAACTGAGGAGCCCGTGATCCCACGGGGGGGTGTATAGCCAGAAGGGGAGGGGCCTTACACTTTTTAGTGTAATACTTTGTGTGGCCTCCGGAGGCAGTAGCTATACACCCAATTGTCTGGGTCTCCCAATTGGAGCTAGAAGAAAAGGAATTTACGGTAAGTAAACAAAATTCCCTTCTTTAACACCTTACTGAACTCCACCAAACATATACGGCACAAGTCAGTAGTTGTTGCATGGAGCGGGTTGGTCTAAACGTTACTGAGCAAACTTTAAATGCGATTGAACATGTTTTTTGTTCAGCAGTGGGGTCTTGCGTGGTGAGCGTCTACAGGTCATGGAGATTGAGTGTATTACTTATGGTGTTCTTTGAAACAATTGTACCCACTGATTGCAGGTCTTTCTGTAGCTTTCCACAGGTAGTTCTTGACTCTTGGACAACTCTTGTGATAATTATTTTCACTCTTCTGTCTGAAATCTTGTGGGGAGCACCTGGTTGTGGCCAGTGTATGGTGAAATGTTGTTTTTAACTCTTCCAGTTTATGGTTCTAACACTGCTCACTGGAACCTTCAGTAGTTTAGAAATTCTTCTGTAACCAATGCCATTAGTATGTTTTGCAACAATAAGCTATTAAGCATAATCAAAAAAGGCCCAAAAATCCTACTAGGGCTTATTTTTGGGGTAGGTATTATTTTCAGGGAAACCAGGTAAGAATGCTTTGAAAAATATAAGTGTTAATGTAAGGAGTCCTGCATGGCCCGTACAGAGCCCTCAACATCCTTGACTCTGTCTGGGATAACCCAAAGAGACAGAAGGATTTGCACAAGCCTACATCTACAGAAGATATGTGGTTAGTTCTTGAAGATGTTTGGAAAAATCTCCCTGGTGAGCTCTTTCAGAAACTGTGACAGGTTTACCTACTGTAGAAGAATTGATGCTTTTTGAGGGCAAAGGGTGGTCACACCAAATAATGATTTTAGATTTTTCTATTTTTCACTCACTTTAATACTTTACCTTTTAGTAAATTGATAAAAAAATAATAATTATTGTTGCTGTTTTAAGTCCATACGTGCTGTTTTTCAGGGTTCCCTTTATTAAACTGGGTTTCAAAATTGCATTGGTTGCCCTATGCTCATTCCTTGGTGCTTGTCTTACGTTTCCTGGCCTGCGTTTGGCTCAGACTCACCTGGATGCCCTTAAGATGGCAGCAGACCGGCCCATGCTCCAGTAAGTATATTATATTGTCAGCTATAGCTTAAAGGGAACCAATCACCAGGATTTTTGTATATAAGCTAAAGCCAGTGCTATACTGGCACTATAAGGCTGATTCTATACATACCTGTAGCGGTCAGCTAATCTGTATAGGCTTTGAAATCCAGGAATGTGAAGTTTAGAAAATCAGCACTTTCTTGAGTGACAGCAGCTGAGGATCAGATAATATCTGGGGGGTATTCATAGTTATCCCCTCCCCTTGTTAGAATTAGCATACATATTATACAATCGGTTAACTTTTGACTTGCAGGACCTGTGCTGAGGTCATACCCATGTGACCAGAAGGGGCAGGGCCTCAGCCAACAAAGCTGATACCAGGAAGCAACATTTTTCTGTTGGCTGAGGCCCCGCCCCTTCTGGTCACATGGTTATGACCTCAGCACAGGTCCTGCAAGTGAAAAGTTAACCGATTGTATAATACTTAGGCTAATTCTAACAGGAGGAGGGGATAACTATGAAAACCCCTCAGATATTATCTGGTCCTCAGCTGCTGTCACTCAAGAAGCTGATGATTTTATAAACTTTACTTTCTTGGATTTGAAAGCCTAAACATCCGAGCTGACCACTAAAGGTATGTATAGAATCAGCCTGATAGTGCCAGTATAGCACTGGCTTTAGGTTATATGCGAAAATCCTGGTGATTGGTTCAAATTAAATGACTAAAAAAGAGTAAATGATCCAGGGTTAAATAACTGTACTAAATACCTATAATTTACTTTAATATCAAGGAAAAAAATTGTAGACTTGTGCTATTATTGACTTATGTATTGGAAGTAACCGGATTACAAGGAAAACAAAAACTGCAATGTATTATTCTGTTTACACAGGCAGGTAATGTATTGGGCTAGTGACGATTGGAGAGTGCCCATCTTCCCATAGTAGAGAATGTGTCTTGTCACTGTTAATGATCTCTTTATGACCTCTTTTTGCAGGCTTCTACTCCATGCCAGCTTTCTGCCTCCTGTCATTGTGGTGTTAATGTGGATCCGCCCAATCACCAGAGACTTTCTTTTACATGCTCCAATGGGTAAAGAGACTGTGCAGCTGTAAGTGAAAATAAAGTATTCTACAAATCTATCTCTAGTCCAAGTAGATGTAGATCCGTTTGATTTCTGATGTCCTTAAAGGGGCTGTTCACTAGGCCAACAACCCCTTCTCAATCCTTATGTTTGCCCCTTATAAAATAATACCACAAAAAATGTGCAAAAGTATTTTTCTTCAGCGCTCTATTGGGAGACCCAGACGATTGGGGTATAGCTACTGCCCTCCGGAGGCCACACAAAGCACTACACTAAAAAGTGCAAGGCCCCTCCCCTTCTGGCTATACCCCCCCGTGGTATCACGGGTTCTCCAGTTTTCAAGCTTTGTGCGAAGGAGGTCAGACATCCACGCATGGCTCCACAGATTTTAGTCAGCAGTAGCTGCTGACTATTTCGGATGGAAGAAAAGAGGGCCCATATAGGGCCCCCAGCATGCTCCCTTCTCACCCGTGGATGGTGTTGTAAGGTTGAGGTACCTATTGCTGGTACAGGGGCTGGAGCCCCACATGCTGTTTTCCTTCCACATCCCCTTGTAGGGCTCTGTGGAAGTGGGATCCTGCCGGCTTCTAAGCTCTGACGCCGGGCTCCATCCACAGACCCATAGCACCTGATGGATACGGAGCAGGAGTACAATCAGGGACAAGGCCCTGCATCATACAGGTACTCTGTGTCCCCGGCAGGCACAGACACACTCCGGGCTGGCTGGGTGTTGTAGTGCGCCGGGGACCGTAACGATTGAGTTGGTGTTCCTGCAGTTTACTGGGGGACTTTTGTGTTGTGGGAACGCAGCGCCGACCCCCACTGGACCGGCGGCGCTGCTGTGACTTGTAGTGCGCCGGGGACACGCCGACCGCGCTTTTACGGCGGCGGCGTTTATAAATCCAGTCCCCGGCTTTTGCGGCCTAGCTCCGCTTCGTTCCCGCCCCCACCCTGTCAATCAGGGTAGGGGAGAGACGCTGTTTCGCAGCAGCGACGAGGGCTGGAGCCTGATTTACATGCTCCAGCCCTCTCACTAGGCACAGAGGGAAGCAGGCTTCCCGCTCTTAGTCAGGAACGCCCAGGGCCCGCCCCCCCCTCCTCTCCCAGGACGCCGGCAGCCATTACATGCAGTCTGGCTAGAGGAAGGACACAAGGCTCTGGGAGACCTGGACTAGGGGGCTTTTGGAGACCACACACCCGCTCTTAAGCGGGCGGTAAGCGGCATTTCAGCTGGCCCCTCTAGTGCCTCAGTGTGCATTGGTGTACTGTGTCACCAGATATATATATTTATTTATTTCTTGCACTGTGAGGTCGCTTCCTGGCTGGATACCCCAGATCGCTCTGAGGAGGCAGCAACATGTCATCCACAAAACGCAAGGCTGCCAAGGCTAGGGCTGTGTACACTGCGTGTGCTGCATGTGGGGCTGCTCTACCAGCAGGTTCCAAAGACCCCCATTGTGTGCAATGCTCAGATCCGGTGCTGCTTCGCCAGCCGGAGTCCGGAGGGGTAGTGACCCAGGCTGAGACGCTTGTAAGTCCTGCCCCGGTGTCAGGGACAGACTTTGCAGTTTTTGCTGATGGAATGTCTGTGACTATGGCAAAAATCCTTGAAACTTTGCAATCCATGACTGGGGCTCAGTCTATGGACACGGCGAGGTCTCTGTCCTCTAATCCCTCTCAGTTGGAATTAATCCAGACTGCAAGGGGGTCCCCGGCTTCCCAGGCTGAGTATTATGACTCAGATGATAGCCCCAGCCACCCTAAGCGAGCTCGCTGGGAAAGACCCTCAACGTCATCACACTGCTCAGGGTCTCAGCGCAATCAGTCGCCCTGTGATGCGTCTGAAGAGAGTGATCAGGAGTCTTATCCTGGAACCCCTCTCAATCTGGATACCCCGGATGGGGACGCCATGGTAAACGAGCTTATCTCAGCCATCAATAGACTGTTGGATATTTCTCCCCCAGCTCCTTCTGCAGAGGAGGCAGCTGCAGAGCAGGAGAAGTTTCGTTTCCTCTATCCCAAGCGTAAATTGAGTGCTTTCTTGGATCACTCTGACTTCAGAGAGTCAATCCAGAAACACGACGCTCATCCAGAAAGGCGTTTCTCTAAACGTTCTAAGGATACACGTTTTCCTTTCCCCCCTGATGTGGTCAAGCGCTGGACCCAGTGTCCAAAAGTAGACCCCCCGATTTCCAAACTTGCAGCTAGATCCATAGTTGCAGTGGAGGATGGCGCTTCACTTAAGGATGCCAATGACAGACAGATGGACCTTTGGTTAAAATCTGTCTATGAAGCTATCGGCGCGTCGTTTGCTCCAGCATTCGCAGCCGTATGGGCACTCCAAGCTATTTCAGCTGGTTTAGCAAAAGTGGATGCTATCATACATCCAGCGGTGCCGCAAGTGGCGTCCCTTACCTCGCAGATGTCTGCGTTTGCGTCTTACGCTATCAATGCGGTCCTAGAATCTACCAGCCGCACCTCAATGGCGTCCGCCAATTCGGTAGTTTTGCGCAGAGCCTTGTGGTTAAAGGACTGGAAAGCAGATGCTGGTTCCAATAAATGTTTAACCAGCTTGCCTTTATCTAGAGATAGACTGTTTGGCGAGCCATTGGCTGACATCATTAAACAGTCCAAGGGTAAAGACTCTTCCTTACCCCAGCCCAGATCAAGCAAACCTCAGCAGAAAAAATGGCAGCAGAGGTTTCAGTCCTTTCGAGGTTCGGGCAAGACACAATTCTCCTCGTCCAAAGGGACTCAGAGGACGCAAAGAGTCTCAGATTCCTGGCGGGCTCACGCACGCCCCAAGAAAGCAAATGGAGGAACCGCTTCCAAAGCGGCTACCTCATGACTTCCAGCCCCCCCCCTCCGCATCTCCGGTCGGGGGCAGGCTCTCCCGCTTTTCCGACATTTGGATGTCACAGGTCAAAGACCGGTGGGTGACAAACATTTTGTCTCGCGGGTACAGAATCGAGTTCAGTTCTCGTCCTCCAGCTCGGTTCTTCAGAACCTCCCCACATCCAGACCGAGCAGATGCCCTGCTGCAGGCGGTGGACTCCCTAAGAGCGGAAGGAGTAGTGGTTCCTGTACCGCCTCAGGAACAAGGGCGAGGGTTTTACTCCAATCTCTTTGTGGTTCCAAAAAAGGACGGCTCGTTCCGTCCTGTTCTGGATCTAAAGCTGCTCAACAAACATGTGCACGCCAGACGGTTCCGGATGGAAACCCTCCGCTCTGTCGTTGCCTCAATGTCTCAAGGAGACTTCCTTGCCTCAATAGACATCAAAGATGCTTATCTCCACGTGCCAATTGCTACAGAACATCAACGTTTTCTACGTTTTGTGATAGGAAACGACCATCTTCAGTTCGTAGCTCTGCCATTCGGTCTGGCGACAGCCCCCCGGGTCTTCACCAAGGTCATGGCGGCGGTGGTAGCAGTCTTGCACTCTCAGGGACACTCGGTGATCCCTTACCTAGACGATCTACTTGTCAAGGCACCCTCTCAAGAGGCATGCCAACTCAGTCTACATGCTACGCTGGAGACTCTACAGACGTTCGGATGGATCATCAACTTTCCAAAGTCGAATCTGTCACCGTCACAGTCGCTAACGTATCTTGGCATGGAGTTTCATACTCGAGCAGCGAGAGTGAAGCTTCCGCTGAACAAGCAGCGGTCCCTACAGACAGGGGTGCAATCCCTCCTTCAAGGCCAGTCGCACCCCTTACGGCGCCTCATGCACTTCCTCGGGAAGATGGTGGCAGCCATGGAAGCAGTTCCCTTTGCGCAGTTTCATCTGCGCCCACTTCAATGGGACATTCTCCGCCAATGGGACGGGAAGTCAACGTCCCTGGACAGGAAAGTCTCTCTTTCCCAGACGGCCAAGGACTCTCTACAATGGTGGCTCCTTCCCACCTCATTGTCTCAGGGAAGATCCTTCCTGCCCCCATCCTGGGCAGTGGTCACGACAGATGCGAGTCTGTCAGGGTGGGGAGCAGTGTTTCTCCACCACAGGGCCCAGGGGACGTGGACTCCGCAGGAGTCCACCCTTCAGATCAATGTTCTGGAAATCAGGGCAGTGTATCTTGCCCTACTGGCCTTCCAACAGTGGCTGGAAGGAAAGCAGATCCGAATCCAGTCGGACAACTCCACAGCGGTGGCATACATCAACCACCAAGGAGGGACGCGCAGTCGGCAAGCATTCCAAGAAGTCCGGCGCATTCTAATGTGGGTGGAGGACACAGCATCCACCATATCCGCGGTTCACATCCCAGGCGTAGAAAATTGGGAAGCAGACTTCCTCAGTCGCCAGGGCATGGACGCAGGGGAGTGGTCCCTTCACCCGGACGTGTTTCAGGAAATCTGTCGCCGATGGGGAGTGCCGGACGTCGACCTAATGGCGTCCCGGCACAACAACAAGGTCCCGGCATTCATGGCGAGGTCGCGCGATCAAAGAGCTCTGGCGGCAGACGCATTAGTTCAAGATTGGTCGCAGTTCCGGCTCCCATACGTCTTCCCACCTCTGGCACTCTTGCCCAGAGTGTTACGCAAGATCAGATCCGATTGCAGCCGCGTCATACTCGTCGCCCCAGACTGGCCGAGGAGATCGTGGTATCCGGATCTGTGGCATCTCACGGTCGGTCGACCGTGGTCACTGCCAGACCGACCAGACTTACTGTCCCAAGGGCCGTTTTTCCATCAGAATTCTGCGGCCCTGAACCTGACTGTGTGGCCATTGAGTCCTGGATCCTAGCGTCCGCAGGATTATCTCAAGGAGTCGTAGCCACAATGAGACAAGCTAGGAAGTCAACGTCTGCTAAGATCTACCACAGAACGTGGAAGATTTTCTTATCCTGGTGCTCTGCACAGAGAGTTTCCCCTTGGCCATTTGCATTGCCCACCTTTCTTTCCTTCCTGCAATCGGGGTTGGAAAAGGGCTTGTCGCTCAGCTCCCTTAAAGGGCAAGTCTCGGCACTATCTGTGTTTTTTCAGAAGCGTCTAGCACGTCTTCCTAAGGTGCGCACGTTCCTACAGGGGGTCTGTCATATTGTGCCCCCGTACAAGCGGCCGTTAGATCCATGGGATCTGAACAGAGTACTAGTTGCTCTGCAAAAGCCGCCCTTCGAGCCTCTAAAGGTCGTTTCCTTTTCTCGCCTGTCACAGAAAGTGGCGTTTCTTGTTGCGATCACATCGCTTCGGCGAGTGTCTGAGCTGGCAGCTCTGTCATCCAAGGCTCCCTTCCTGGTGTTCCACCAGGACAAGGTAGTGCTGCGCCCCATTCCGGAGTTTCTCCCTAAGGTCGTATCCTCGTTTCATCTTAATCAGGATATATCCTTGCCTTCCTTTTGTCCTCAGCCGGTTCACCGGTATGAGAAAGACTTACGTTTGCTAGATCTGGTGAGAGCACTCAGAATCTATATTTCTCGCACGGCGCCTATCCGCCGTTCAGATGCACTTTTTGTCCTTGTCGCTGGCCAGCGCAAGGGGTCGCAGGCTTCTAAAGCCACCCTGGCTCGATGGATCAAAGAACCAATTCTGGAAGCCTACCGTTCTGCTGGGCTTCCGGTTCCTTCAGGGCTGAAAGCCCACTCAACCAGAGCTGTGGGTGCGTCCTGGGCTTTGCGACACCAGGCTTCGGCTCAACAGGTGTGCCAGGCAGCTACCTGGTCGAGTCTGCACACTTTCACCAAACATTATCAGGTGCATACCTATGCTTCGGCGGATGCCAGCTTAGGTAGAAGAGTCCTGCAGGCGGCAGTGACATCCCCGTAGGGGAGGGCTGTTTTGCAGCTCTAACATGAGGTATCTCTTTACCCACCCAGGGACAGCTTTTGGACGTCCCAATCGTCTGGGTCTCCCAATAG
The DNA here is from genome assembly GCF_048569485.1 of Anomaloglossus baeobatrachus. Lineage (NCBI taxonomy): Eukaryota > Metazoa > Chordata > Amphibia > Anura > Aromobatidae > Anomaloglossus > Anomaloglossus baeobatrachus. The sequence continues at coordinate 483,512,259 of NC_134353.1, read as the reverse complement.
AGCGCTGAAGAAGAAGGGAATTTTGTTACTTACCGTAAATTCCTTTTCTTCTAGCTCTTATTGGGAGACCCAGCACCCGCCCTGTTGTCCTTCGGGATTTTTTTGTTGTTTGCGGGTACACATGTTGTTCATGTTGAACGGTTTTTCAGTTCTCCGACGTTATTCGGAGTTAATTTGTTTAAACCAGTTATTGGCTTCCTCCTTCTTGCTTTGGCACTAAAACTGGAGAACCCGTGATACCACGGGGGGGTATAGCCAGAAGGGGAGGGGCCTTGCACTTTTTAGTGTAGTGCTTTGTGTGGCCTCCGGAGGGCAGTAGCTATACCCCAATCGTCTGGGTCTCCCAATAAGAGCTAGAAGAAAAGGAATTTACGGTAAGTAACAAAATTCCCTTCACCTGCCCAGGTCACAGACACTAATGCACTCACAGGATAAGATGAAGGCAACACAGGTGGAAAATCATGAGACCACCACAACCCACCAATTCATTTATTAAAATTGCACACAAAAAAGGCTTGTATAGGGTGCTGTACACACACACACACACACACACACACACACACACACACACACACACACACACACACACACACACAATACCTGGCTTACATCCTATTAGTGACGCCCATACTATTAGATTAGGAGAGCTGTCCAGCACTATATAGGTGCAATCCATTGGGACAAGCAACTTAGTTTACAAGGCCTCCACTAGCGGTGTATACCTTGCCTCCCGTTGAAGCGATCTGGCGAAACGTACGTCGGGGTAAGCGGATAGCAGCATTTCATTTTGATTTACTCAGGTAACATTCAGTGAGTGGTTGGAGGATTGGGTTGGGCACTCGATCCACACGGCACCTGGTTGGCAATACCTTTTCTCCCACCGGTGGGAGTTGTCAGCAGTGGCCGGTGGATCTATACTTAAGTTACATTGTATACGTAGTCCCGCATGTAGGCGTGGTTTAGCGCTATAGCAGGACGTAACCCAGTTACCGATCCACCTTTCACTCACAGCTGGGATAATGGGCACAGGAGGATTAGTGACTGAACAGTTTTTATAACTCGCAATTTTTCAGCATTATCTGCCTTTATTTCTATTTAGTGCTGTAATGGGCATTATGCAATTTATTATATGCACAGTATAAAATTTGACTATACTAAATTGGGAAGGAGGTGGTTTTGCAGATATTTGCACAGTACATGTCACTTTAACCCATTGTGGAATTTATGTGCAATATTATTATGCTGCTATTTCGTGTCTTTTGCTGTATACATCTCTTTTATTGTGTGTTTAGATTTTAATATATTAAATAAAGATTATTTATTATTACTTGGGACGTTTGAGCTCCTCTTTGAAAAAATGTTATAGATGAATATTTTTTCATAATATTGATATTGTATACCATGTGTTTCTTTTTCTCTTTCTGGTAATGGCAACCCTAGTCACCATACCCTCAACAAGCGGTGGATACTGCATGTTTTCCTCTTGCCCCTTTGGTGACGTCAGACAGATTACCTTACCTTTATTACAAGCGGTGGATACCGCATAATTCTTTTCTGCCCTTTCTGGAGCAATCCTCATCATTGCTGGTTAATGATTCACACACGGTTTGCTATAGGTGAATTTCTATTGAAAACCATTCTTATAACAGGTCCACTTCCTACCTGGTTTCTTATTCACACTTGAACTTCTCTCGTTCTCTCCATTATCATAAGACCGGTTTCTGTCCCTTTCTATTTACTCACGAGTAGTTCTTATATGGCTTCACAGCTGGTTCTTGAAGAAGGTCCAAGCAGCGACCGAAACGTTGAACTGTTTGAAGTTGTAATAAAATTTATTCTATGAGTGATTGTGACTTGGGCAGGTAAATACTGTTGCCCTTTATTGCTATGTTAATTCTTACATTTTTGGGGAAATTGTAATTTCTTTTTCTCGCCGCCTTCAGACAAATCATAAACATCCGGAGGAACCGAGAGCTGCTGCTCACTCACTTCCTCTGGATGTATAAGATATGTCCGAAGACTGGGAGAGTGAAATGGCTGCTAATTAGCTGCAGAGATCGTATGACATAAAAATGTCCCCGGGAGAAACAGTGCTGACACCGCTGGAAAGTCATCAGGTTAGTATGAGAGGGAAACTGGGATGGAGAAGAGGTGGTCTGACTAGTGGACAACCCCTTTAAAGGGATAATCAGAAAAGACTGATATGTTTTAACATAAAATCTAATTTAAACAATCTATAACTTTTGGTGATTTTTCTTTTCTTTTGGTCAGTTTATACAAGTTTTTCTTTTTCCATTTCATATTCTAAAATATGTCAACAGATCCTTTGTAAACTAGACCTAAAGGTACCGTCACACATAACGAGATCACTAGCGAGGTCGCTGCTGAGTCACTGTTTCCGTGATGCAGTAGCGATCCCGTTAGCGATCTTGTTATGTGTGACACCTACCAGCGATCAGGCCCCTGCTGTGAGATCTCTAGTCGTTGCAGAATGGTCCAGGCCATTTTCTTCAAAGGTGATGTCTTGCTGGGCAGGACACATCGCTGTGTTTGACACTGTGTGACAGGGTCACAGTGACTGCTGAGATCGTTATACAGGTCGCTACTGCAACCTGTATTGTTCCTGCATCGCTGGTAAGATCTGACTGTGTGACATCTCACCTGCGACCTCTCAGCGACTTACCTGCGATCCCTATCAGGTCGCATCGTTTTCGGGATCGCTGGTAAGTCGTTGTGTGTGACTGGGCCTTAAGATGAGGATGTTAGGATGTAAAGTGGGCCATGTTGTAACTAGGTAATCTCTTTATCTTTCCAGTATGTCAGATTCCACATACAACACTTTCCGCCTTTGGGTCATCGTTATTTTATGTCTCCTCCGCCTGTCTTTGATCCGCTTCCATTTGCAAGCATATCTGAGCTTAGCTAATTGTTGGGTTGAGCAAATGAAAAGAGAGGCTGGACGGATATCCATGTTGGAGATTCAGCGTAAAGTAAGTAATAAGTGAATGATAATTGTGCTGTAGTTGGACCTAAGTAATCGAGACATAATTTGCCAACACAAGATATATTGTGGGTCTTGAATTTCACTACATGTTCGTCTTTATATAATAATATATACTTATATAGCACTATTAATTCCTCAGCGCTTTACATACATTGGTAACACTGTCCCCATTGGGGCTCACAATCCAAATTTCCTAACAGTATATCTTTGGAGTGTGGGAGCAAACCGGAGGAAACCCACACAAACATGGGGAGAACATACAAACTTCTTGTGCAGATGTTGTCCTTCGTGGAATTTCAACCCAGGACCCCAGTGCTGCAAAGCAACAGTACTAACCACTGAGCCACCGTGTCACCCATATCTACAACATATTCTTTTACAGTGAACTTATGAAGCATTTACCCCCATGATGCAATAGAAAGTTTTCAGGCTCTTTTTAACATATTTAGGCTGCTTTCACACGTCTTTTTAACATGCGTCCTGAACGTTTTTTTGCTGCAAAAGCGGATCCTGCTTTTACAGCAAAAAACGCATGCAAACGCATGTGTTACTTTGCAGGATCCTGCACTGGATGTTTAGGGGCGGGCATTGGAGTCATGTGATCGGGAGTGAGGGGAACTAAACGTGCCAGACTGGGAGCCGGCATCTGACAGCTGCGAGGCTCGTAACCAAGGTAAACATCGGGCATACTTGCTTGGATACCCGATATTTACTTTGGTTACAAGCGTCTGCAGCTGCTAGGAGCCGGTCTCCCTGCACACGTAACCAACGTAAACATCGGGTAACTAAGAGAAGTGGTTACCCGATGTTTACCTTGGTTACGAGTGTCCGCAGCTCTCAGGTGGGGGAGAGGGAGGGGGAGAGACAGAGGGAGGAGAGAGACAGAGGGAGGAGAGAGACAGAGGGAGGAGAGAGACAGAGGGAGGAGAGAGATAGACTGATCACGGGGCTGGCTTATGTGCATGTTCAGTAGAGCAGGCAGGATCCTGTCTATCAGTATGCCAGCGTTCACATGCGTTTGCGTGCTGTTTAGTCAGGATCCAGCAATTTGCAGAAGTTGGACGCAGCTCAAAAACGCTACAAGTAGCGTTTTTGAAAGATGTTAAAAAACTGCAAGTCGCTGGATCCTCACTATAACGCACGCAAACGCAGGTGAACGCATGTTAACGCGAGTCCATTGCAAATGCATTGAAATGAAAACGCATTTGCACTGGATCCGTTTCTGCGTTAAAAAAACGTTCAGGGCGCATGTTAAAAAGACGTAGTGTGAAAGCAGCCTTAATCATGTATTTACGTCTCTAAGGGGCACTTTGCACACTATGACATCGCAAGCCGATGCTTGCAATGCCGAGCGCGATAGTCCCCGCCCCCGTCGCAGCTGCGATACCATGGTGATAGTTGGCGTAGCGAAGATTATCGCTACGCCAGCTTCACATGCACTCACATGCCCTGCGACGTCGCTCTGGCCCACGACCCGCCTCCTTATTAAGGGGGCGGGTCGTGTGGCATCATAGTGACGTCATACGGCAGGCGGCCAATAGAAGCGGAGGGGCGGAGATGAGCGGGACGTAAACATCCAGCCCACCTCCTTCCTTCCGCAAAGCTGCTGTGAGCCGCAGGACGCAGGTAGATGTTCCTCGCTCCTGCGGCTTCACACACAGCGATGTGTGCTGCCGCTGGAACGAGGAACAACATCGTAACATCGGTCATTTCCACATTGTGGAAATGACCAACGCTACACCGATGATACGATTACGACAATTTTGCGCTCGTTAATTGTATCAAAAAGGCTTTCCACACTATGATATCGCGTGCGACGCCGGATGTGCGTCACTTTCAATTTGACCCCACCGACATCGCACCTGCGATGTCGTAGTGTGCAAAGTGCCCCTAAGTGTTACTGTGGAGGGTGGAAAAACAATGATTAATCATGGCGCCGGTGTACCTGGACTAGTCTGGGAACGCTGTAACTCACAGTCACTGGTATCGCACCCTCAGCAACAGGAGTAACAAAGCAGCGCGTACAGTGAGGAGAAGTTGTCCCTCTTCTTCCTCTCTGCTCTAACCGGTTTGTCAATGAGCCCACTTTGGGTGAGATGCCAGTGAAAAGCAGGGATGAGTGACGCTCCCAGACTAGTCCAGGTATTCAAGCGCCAGGATTAAACATTGTTTTTACACACTCTACAGTAACACTTTAGTGAAATAAATGCATGATTAAAGACTTAAAATGAGCCTGCTAAAGTTATCCTATTACATCATGGGGTAAATGCTCTTCATAGTTTCCCTTTAAATGTTGCATAGCCATAATGTAACCAGAAGGTGAAGCCCATAGGACAGATCTGTTCCAATGTGCACAAACGCCAATTTCCATCACCATAAAGAGTGATTGACATTTAGGTGTGCATTTTGTGTTGTACTTCACTATTTCTGTCATAACAAGGTTGTGAAGAACCCCTACTGTCATCTGAAAAAATTAATGACGTGATCCATTTTTTTTTATATTCTTGTGCAGATTTCCCGCATTTTTTGTTACCTTACAGTAGTGGGTCTACAGTACTTGGCTCCGATCATTTTTACACTTCATTGTGTTTTCTTGCTGAAGTCAATGGGTAGGTAAAATTGTAAATAATTAATATCCTCAATATAAAACCATATCTAACTGTCTTACAATGGTAAATACTACTAGTGGGAGACCCATCACGTGTGTGTCTTTCAGTGCAGACATTGCCCAGCCAAAGTAATCAGTCAGTTGGTGCTTTATTACTAATGGGCACATGCCGATTGGCCATCTAATTGCACAATATAAGAAATCAGCTGGTCCCTTGCTCACCAGGTGAGGGGGAGGTTGGTTTATTTCTACACTCCGTGTACTGCTTAGTAGCCTGAAAAAAATTTGTGAGTGGGAACACGCTTTGGCCTACACAGCTACACCTATAAGCTAGACTATGCACACAATGGCTGAAGTCATCTTTCCATCTTCCATGCACTGTCTTGATGATGGCTTTCATGGGACAGCCCAATAGTCTACTTACACATATAGGCCATGATTTATCAAGCCCAGCTCCTTTCACACTGGCCTTGATGAGGGGGCGCATTGGAGTCAGACTCTCCTGATTCATTAAGAGGCACTTTCCTCTTAATGAATCAGGAGCATCCGACTTGTAGTGTACACCACGCAGGAAATCTTACTCCTGTCCCTGACTGGAGTAAGATTTCTTGTATAGGGAACGCCATAGCTCTTCATGAATTAGATGGGCTGAGGCATCACCCAAACCTCCAACTGCATTCCCGTCCCTTCCCACATCCGCTCATTGTAGCATAGCTGATAGTCAATGCTAAAAATAGTAATTAGCAAATTGTAGGAATATAAAAAATATAACCTATATTACGTCCTAAAAAAAATATATATTTTCTGGTCAAAGACCCAATTCGACACAGATGGCAACACCAGTCAACACTAACAATGTAGTACAAAAGCACACCAATGTTAATTGCTCAATGGGTGTGATAAAAACATATACACACCCCCTGTTATGCTACACCCCAATACAATGTACATGGCTGGTATATGTTTGGTGTATTGCAAAACAAAAAACAGGGTTGCTTTATACCTAGAGGTTCATATTGTAAAATTGCAAAGTCAGAATGGAGTGATCTCACCAGAAACATGTGCAGGCATCAATGGTCACTCTCTTTGGGTCCCTCATTTACGGGTACTGGATGGCGTCTGTAAGGTCCACTATCCTACAGAAGCCAAGGGTCCTAAAGGAGTCTAATGATGTGTTGCCTCAAATGATTCATCAGGGGATTGTGGAGTGATATCTGGTCTTTGACAGCCCCACAAAGTAAATTTCTCCTAGTACATGCTAAAAGTTGCTACTTTTTTGTGCAACTGTGAGTTGTTCCAAAGTTTTTCAACTTTTCAGAGTTTTGGCAAAATTTATTTTATGAATTGGGATCTAAATCATCTACCAAGGCCAATAAAGTTTGAAGTGTGTGTCTGGCCAATTCCATAAATTGGGTATTGAAAAGTCTCTATTCCGTGTTATGTGCAATAATTATGTGTATGTTTTCAGGTGATTATTCTTGGGGTCTGTACCCAGAAACCGTTGGCTTTACCCCTGTAGTGGAGTCGTCTACTACACCACCAGTTACAACTTCTGAAGAAGACGAAGATTCTGAGGATGTACAGATTGCTGTTGAGCAGATTATAGGGGCACTGAGTGCTTTCCGAACCATCTTCTCTTCCATTTTCTTCCGTGGTCTCTTTGGCTTTTTGACGTGGTGGGTGTCAGTGTGCCAAATTGTTACTAGCCTGTTTGGTCTCTACTTCCATCAGTACTTAGGAGCCTCCTAAATTGTGGAAAAAGATCACTTGAGGATACAAAAACTTTAGTAGGCTTTTTGGCAAGATCATATTACTTTCTAAATGGCAACATCCCTTTAGAGATCTACAGCACATATGCAATGCAAAAGCGTAACTAACCTTAATGGAAAAAAGACTGAGACAACCAAATTCATAGCATGTGGAAGAAAGGATCATTAAAGAAACAAAATCCCAGCATGGACCTGAATGCGTTTTCAGACAAATGATTAGCCCACTGTAATTTTAAATGGAATGACTCGGAGGTTTTCTTTTGTTGTGGGGTTTTTTCTGAGCAGATTTTATTTGGTATGTTTGGCACATATTACTGTAGTAAATTAGGTTATGACGAGAATGCAATGTTTTTACTTTAATGTAATTTAATAAAAAATTATGTATACCCACAATGATAAAATGTGGTGATGTAAAATCCATGTCCTGCTTGTATGGCTACAGTCACGTCTGTTTATCCGTCTTTGGCATAGGTGTTCCTCCAGACTTTTTTTCACAGACAACGCAATGATACCTTACATTGCATGTGGCTATACACATTTTACATCCTATTTATTTATTTTTTTGCTAAAAATTCGGTACATTGGAGACAAGCCTGGTCAATTTGCAGCCAAACTCATTCCATTTAAGTGAATAGGTCGCAAATTAAAAAACAAAACAGTCACTCATGGATGTCATTCAAGTTGCTGATGGGTTGTTTGCACACGCTTGGGAAACCCCATTTTAATACAATAAACACTGATGATCACGGATGGAATGTGGATCCGAGCCACAAATGAAAATGGGTTGGGCGAGTTCAGCCGTAGCCCTATACATTGATTGCTATTTGTTCTGTAAGTGGTTCAGCTGGAATCTAAAGCTATGTGCCCATGGGACAATGTACCCGTGGATTTTCTAGATAAATCCGCAGGTTCTAGAAAGTACAGACACTCCCCATGTTATCCTATGGGACATGGGGAGTGCTGTGTCCATGCTGCGGAATATGCTGCGGATGTCCCACAGCCGCACGGAACTGCATGTCAATTATTCATGTGGAAATATCTGTGGAATTCCCGCTCCTCCACTATGGAGATACAGGGTGGGAATTCAGCAGGAATTCTGCACAAAATTAGCATGGTTTCCGCAGGTTTACCGCAACAACTCTGCAGAAATACCGCAGCAATGGATAGCTGCAGATTCCGGGGAGCAGCTGCGGTAAACCTGCGGCAAAATCCGAGGGTACATTGTCCCTTGGGCACATAGCCTTAGAACTACAGGGAAATAAGGGAGAATGGTTTTCTTAGATTTGTTATACTCAGGTATAAAATTCTGTATAAATAATGTGTTTAGTACAGAATTTTAGATTTCACTATAATAGTATGGGTGTTCCAAACAGGCTGTAAGCCAGATATGATGCACTACACTTATCTGTGTGACTGACGTCTTAAAAAAGCCTTTATCGATGTACATTTTTAACACCAAGGAGCTATTCCCTCCATAAACGATAGGTGTGTGATTGTTTTAATCAGTATTTTGCAACTGCACTTATTCCACATTTATCATGTATTAGTCAGCCATCATTTTCCTCCAACAACTACGCAGGGAGCAGAGCTCCACCCATAATTGTTAACATGGTAAATGCTGAAGTCAATCTGTGAGAGGGATTTACAGTGCTCTGTTCTAACCATCCAACGGTGTGTCCATGCCATGACAGCCAAGCCTGTGAAGAGCTCTGTCATGACGGTACTCCTGCGAAAGCCAGCCTGTGACTGATGTTCGTAGGAGACGGTGATTTTTTTTTTTTTTGCTATACACAGTCATGGCCGAATGTGTTGGCACCTTTTGAGATGGTTCCAGAAGATTGCAATAATTTTCTGGGAGAAATACTTAATTACATATGTTTTGTTACATACATGTTTATTTCCTTTGTGTGTATTGGAACAACAAAAAAAAAAAAAGAAAAGGCAAATTTGAAGATAATTTCACACACCACCTCAAAAATGCACAAAGTTATTTGCATTCTCAACTTAATATTTGGGTGCACACCCTTTGAAATAAATAACTGCAATCAATCACTTCCTATAACCATCAACAAGCTTCTTACACGTCTCAGCTGGAATTTTGGGCCACACTTCTTTTGCAAAGTGCCCCAGATCTCTCATATTTGAAGGCGCCTTCTCCCAACAGCAATTTTAATATCTCTCCACAGGTCTTCAATGGAATTTAGATCTGGACTCATTGCTTGCCACTTCAGAACTCTCCCGTACTTTGCTTCCATCCATTTCTGGGGGCTTTTTGAAGTATATTTGGGGTCATTGTCCTGCTGGAAGACCTATGACTTAGGATGCAAGCCAGCTTTCTGACACTGGGCACTACATTAAGACCCAAAATCCTTTGGTAATGTTAAGATTTCATGAGGCCTTGCACACAGTCAAGGCACCCAGTGCCAGAGGCAGCAAAACCACCTCAAAACACTTTTCAATCTCCACCATATTTGACTATAGGCACTGTGTTATTTTCTATGTAGGCCTCATTCCATTTTCAATAAACACTACAATGATGTGCTTTAACAAAAAGCTCAATTTTGATCTTATCTGGAAACAAGACACTTTCCCAGAAGAATTTTGGCTTACATACATTTCGGTAAACTGCAGTTTAGCTTCTTTCATGTCTGTGTCAGCAGTGGGTCCACCTGAGTCTCCTGCCATAGCGTTTCATGTTATTCAAACTTAGGGCTGCTTCTCACTTGCGAGTTTCTCGCAGTAGAGCAATGCGAGAAAAACTCGCATTGGAATCGGACACATGTTAGTGAATGATTCAGCTCTCATCTGCGATTTTTTTCTCAGTCCAAATCGGACCGAGAAAAAAATCGCAGCATGCTGCTTTTTTGCGAGTTTCTACTGCAAGTTTCTCCAATGCAAGTCTATGGGAGCGTGTAAAAAATCGGATGTCACGGGACGGCATTCACACCATCTTAGTGACATCCGATTTTCTAAATACATTTCTCGCATGTTTCCTAAAACACTGGAAACGAGCGGTCTCCCAATGTCTGTCAATCACTATTCCCTGTCAGTCGGTCTCTCCCTCTCGGTCTCTATTCTCTCTTTGTCGGTCCGTCACTATCTCTGTCCCTCTCTCACAGTCTGTCGGTCAGTTTCCCCCCCTCTCTCATACTCACCGTTCCCCGATCTCCGGCGCTGCGCTGCACGGCTTTCTCACTGCTCCGGCGGCTTTTACTATTTTGAAAAAGCCGACCGCTCATTAAACAATCTCGTATTCCCTGCTTTCCTCGCCCACAGGCGCCTATGATTGGTTGCAGTGAGACACGCCCCCACGCTGAGTGACCGGTGTCTCACTGCACCCAATCACAGCAGCCGGTGGGCGGGTCTATACTGTGCAGTGAAATAAATAAATAAATTTAAAAAAATGGCGTGCGGTCCCCCCCAATTTTAATACCAGCCAGATAAAGCCATACGGCTGAAGGCTGGTATTCTCAGGATGGGGAGCTCCACGTTATGGGGAGCCCCCCAGCCTAACAATATCAGCCAACAGCCGCCCAGAATTGCCGCATACATTATATGCGACAGTTCTGGGACTGTACCCGGCTCTTCCCGATTTACCCTGGTGCGTTGGCAAATCGGGGTAATAAGGAGTTATTGGCAGCCCATAGCTGCCAATAAGTCCTAGATTAATCATGTCAGGCGTCTATGAGACACCCTCCATGATTAATCTGTAAGTTACAGTAAATAAACACACACACATGAAAAAAATCCTTTATTAGAAATAAAAAACACAAACACATTCCCTCATTACCAATTTAATAAGCCCCAAAAAGCCCTCCATATCCGGCGTACTCCACGGACCTCCAGCGTCGCTTCCAGCATGAAGGTGACAGGAGCTGCAGAACACACCGCCGCTCCGGTCACCTCCAAGCAGCAACTGAGGTGAGTAGCGCGATCTGCTGAGGTGTCACTGAGGTTACCCGCTGTCACCGCTGGATCCAGCGGTGACAGCGGGTAACCTCAGTGACACCTCAGCTGATCGCGCTACTCACCTCAGTTGCTGCTTGGAGGTGACCGGAGCGGCGGTGTCTTCTGCAGCTCCTGTCACCTTCATGCTGGAAGCGACGCTGGAGGTCCGTGGAGTACGCCGGATATGGAGGGCTTTTTGGGGCTTATTAAATTGGTAATGAGGGAATGTGTTTGTGTTTTTTATTTCTAATAAAGGATTTTTTCATGTGTGTGTGTTTATTTACTGTAACTTACAGATTAATCATGGAGGGTGTCTCAGACGCCTGACATGATTAATCTAGGACTTATTGGCAGCTATGGGCTGCCAATAACTCCTTATTACCCCGATTTGCCAACGCACCAGGGTAAATCGGGAAGAGCCGGGTACAGTCCCAGAACTGTCGCATATAATGTATGCGGCAATTCTGGGCGGCTGTTGGCTGATATTGTTAGGCTGGGGGGCTCCCCATAACGTGGAGCTCCCCATCCTGAGAATACCAGCCTTCAGCCGTATGGCTTTATCTGGCTGGTATTAAAATTGGGGGGGACCGCACGCCATTTTTTTAAATTATTTATTTATTTCACTGCACAGTATAGACCCGCCCACCGGCTGCTGTGATTGGGTGCAGTGAGAGACCTGTCACTCAGCGTGGGGGCGTGTCTCACTGCAACCAATCATAGGCGCCTGTGGGCGGGGAAAGCAGGGAATACGAGATTGTTTAATAAGCGGCCGGCTTTTTCAAAATAGTAAAAGCCGCCGGAGCAGTGTGAATGTCGTGCAGCGCCGGGGATCGGTGAGTATGAGAGAGGGCTGCTAACTTCAGTCACTCAGGGGATTAGCGGTCACCGGTGAGTCCTTCACTGGTGACCGCTAATCAGGACGCGGCACAGACAGAGCCGCAGCATGACAATGAAATCGGGTTAAGTTCACCCGAGTTCATTATGACAGTGCGGCTCTGTCTGTGTCTGCTGTCATCTGCCATTCAGCTCTGCTACATGGCTGTCTGTGTCTGCTGTCAGCGGCCATGTAGCAGCGCTGAATGGCAGATGACATAGTAAAAAATACGCATTACACACGCATTACACACGCATTACACACGCATTATACACGCTAGTAAAATCTCAGAAATAGCATCGCACTTGCGTTGCACTCGCACCTAACGTGAACTAAAATCAGCCGAGTTTTTTTCAGCCCAGTCGGACCGATTTTACTCGCATAGATGTGTTTCCACCCTTAGACTGATAGTTTGCGCTGACATTGATGCACCCTGAGCCTGCAGGACAGCTTGAATTTCTTTGGAACTTTGTGGAAAAGCAGCCCCAATCATCTGGACTATCCTTCATTGCAGCCTTTCATCAATTTTTCTGTGCCGTCCACATTCAGGGAGATTACCTACAGTGCCATGAGTTGTAAACATGTTGATTACGTTGCACACCGTGGACACAAACACCAAATCTCTGGAGGTGGTCTAAAGCTGGTGTCACACATAATGACGACGACAACGACGTCGCTGCTACGTCACCATTTTCTGTGACGTTGCAGCGACGTCCCGTCGCTGTCGCTGTGTGTGACATCCAGCAAAGGACCTGGCCCCTGCTGTGAGGTCGCCGGTCGTTGCTGAATGTCCAGCTTCATTTTTTGGTCGTCACTCTCCCGCTGTGACACACACATCGCTGTGTGTGACAGCGAGAGAGCGACGAAATGAAGCGATCAGGAGCCGGCACTGGCAGCTGCGGTAAGCTGTAACCAGCGTAAACATCGGGTAACCAAGGGAAGACCTTTCCCTAGTTACCCGATGTTTACGCTGGTTACCAGCCTCCGCTCTTGCTGCCAGTGCCGGCTCCTGCACTGTGACATGTGGCTGCAGTATGCATCGGGTAATTAACCCGATGTATACTGTAGCAAGGAGAGCAAGGAGCCAGCGCTAAGCAGTGCGCGCGGCTCCCTGCTCTCTGCACTGTGACATGTAGCTGCAGCACACATCGGGTTAATTAACCCGATGTGTACTGTACCTAGGAGAGCAAGGAGCCAGCGCTAAGCGCGGCTCCCTGCTCTCTGCACATGCAGCACAGCGACGTTATGATCGCTGCTTCTGCTGTGTTTGACAGCTAAGCAGCGATCATAACAGCGACTTACAAGGTCGCTGTTACGTCACCGAAAATGGTGACGTAACAGCGACGTCGTTGTCGCTGTCGCTTAGTGTGACACCAGCTTTAGAACATTGAAATTTATTTTTAAAAAAATTTGGTTCTCAAATCCTCAGTTCTCTTTTCAGCTTTCTGTTCTCCATGCTTAGTGTGCACACAGACAAACAATGCAAAGATTGAGTCAACTTCTTTTTTTTTTTTTTTTATCTGGTTTTCATATTGCCCACACTTGTTATCGGTGAGTTTGAACAAGCATTACATAATTGAAACAATGTTGTTTACCTACTATTTTGTCAGGCCCATCGTGGCCTGACAAGTTATGTCTAATTTGCCTTTATTTTTTTTTTTGCATTGTTCCAATATATAGGAAATAAACTAGTGTAAAAAAAAAATCCCACAAAATCAGGAGTGGGTAATAAATACAGGAGTGGTGCCATGTTTCTATTATACTTTTCCTCTGATTGTTCCACTCATTTTTTTGGCTTAGGCTAAGTTCACATTTCTGTTGATTTGTATCAGTCACATGCGTCGCTTGACGCATGTGACTGATGCGCTGTTCAACGCTGTACAACGGATGACAAAGAACAGAATTCTTTGTCGGATTCCGTTGTGTGCGGGGGGCGGAGTTCTGGGGCAGAGCCGAGCGGGGGGCGGGGCCAGGCGCTGAGGATGTCAGTGGAAGTGCTGCGGTCTGCATGGCTGGGGACAGGTGAGTGTATCTGTGAGTGAGTGAGTGTGTGTATGTGCATGTATGTATGTATGTATGTATGTGTGTGCACATGCAAAGTGCGGGAGGGGGCGGAGCCGAGCGGGGGGCGGGGCCAGGCGCTGAGGATGTCAGTAGAAGTGCTGCGGTCTGCATGGCTGGGGACAGGTGAGTGTATGTGTGAGTGAGTGTGTGTATGTGCATGTATGTATGTATGTATGTATGTATGTATGTGTGTGTGTGCACATGCAAAGTGCGGGAGGGGGCGGAGCCGAGCAGGGGGCGGGGCCAGACGAGGGTGTCAGTGCTTGTCTGCATGGCTGGGGACAGGTGTGTGTGTGTGTACATACATGTGCGGAGTGCGGGAGGGGGCGGGGCCGAGCGGGGAAGTGTCGGCCTCCCTGCACACGTAACCAGCCTAAATATCGGGTAACAGCAAAGCACCCGATATTTACCTTGGTTACGGGCCTACACCGCTTAGCGCTGGCTCCTTGCACCGTAACCAGAGTAAATATCGGGTAACCAACCAAAGCTGGTGACGTGTGCAGGGAGCCAGAGAGCATGCGCAGCGAAATCCGACGGATCTCGCTGCTCAAAAAACGTTACATGCTGCGTTCCTCCCGCCCAGCGGTCAGTCGTTCCACGACTGATCAGTCGGGCGGAGGGTGCAACGCAGCATCATCAGTCACAATCCGCTGCTCATACAAGTCTATGGGAGCAGCGGAATCCGCTAAACGGATTACGCTGTTTACAAGAGCAGCGGATTGTGACTGATAGATTTTAGCGGAAATGTGAACTTAGCCTTACAGATACTGAGGTAAAAAAAACTCACAAAACCAGTAGTGGGCAATAAATAAAGGAATGGTGCCCGTGTTTCTATTAGGCTATGTACCCACAGGACTCTGTACCCGCAGAATTTTGCCGCAGAAAGCCTGCGGATTTATCTGGATTTTCCAGATAAATCCGCAGGTTTACGAAAGTACAGACACTCCCCATGTTATCCTATGGGATTTGGGGAGTGCTGTATCAATGCTGCGGTATGTGCGGCTCTGGAAACCACTGCAGATTAACCGCAGCCGCACATAACTGCATGTCATTTATTCATGCGGAAATATCTGCAGATGTTCAGCCTTTCCAATATAGAGATAGAGGGTGGGACTTCCGCAGGTATTTCCGCACTTGTCCCGCAGGTTTACCACAACAAAAATGCTCGTATCCCGAAGCAGTGGATAGCTGCGGGAAACCTGCAGCAAAATCTGCAGGTACATTGTCCTGTGGGTTCATAGCCTTATACTTTTCCTCTGTGCCACTCCTGATTTTGGCTTACAGATACTGAGGTAAAAAAAACTCACAAAACCAGGAGTGGGTAAATACAGAAGTAGTTCCCGTGTTTCTATTAGGCTACATGCGCACGCTGCATTTTTGTTTCGGGTTTTTGTCAGAACTTTCTGATATTTGACTTCCCAGCAAAGTCTATGAGAAGTCAAATTTGCTATGCGCACGTTGCAGTTTGTCAGCGTTTTTTTGCAGCATGTTCATTCTGTGTTTTTGTGAACATTTATCACCCATTGAAATCAATGAGGGCATCAAAACCGCAAGGAAAAATGCATGCTATCAAATTGGTGCGTTTGGCATGCATTTTGCATGCGTTTTACCTGCAGTTTTGTCAACAAAAACACAGCTCACCAACTTAGTTCCAGATTGACAAAATCAATGCTGGAGTGATTTTGACATGCCGGTATCAGTGTGTCGGTGCCCATGGCACCTGAGTTACGGCAACGCTGATCGACCTCCAGCTGTTACAGCAAACCACCCTAGTGACTTAAGTGAGCCGTGCAATCAGCAGTGCTCTCACTCAGGTGTTTGCTGTCACAGCTCGAGTCCTCCACCTATGAGTGCACATCAGGCTGCGACTGAAGTGAGCCGCAGTTGGAGGACTCAGGTGAGTGACGGCACCGCTGATCGCGCGGCTCACTTCAGTAGCAGCCTGAAACGCAGTGAACCCGTGACGTCATTGCTGAGACACCCGCCGTACTGCGGGACCCGTAGCTGTGACATCAGGGATTCACCCCAGTTAATTCTGGTCGCTGCAGCTCTGTCCACACAGCTCGCAGCCATGCTGTATGACAACTGGCTGTGACAGGACAGGGATTTAACAGAGCTGGAAGCATTGTGGGACCTCGTGTGGATTACTTCAGACCTGGAGGGGTGTTTTGGGGGTTAATAAAGTGGTGAAAGAGGGTGTCTTTTATTCTATTTCAAATAAAGGATTTTTTGGCTGTTTGTGGTTATTTATTTTCACTTACAGATTAGTGATGTGGTGTGTCTCAGACACCTAACATACCTACCTAACTTAAGGCTTAGTGGCAGCTATCGGCTGCCATTAAACCCTTATTACCCAGATTGCCACCGCACCAGGGCAACGGGAAGAGCAGAGTCCAGCACCAGAATGGACATGCCACTTCTGGGGCAGCTGTGGCCTGCTATGGTTAGGCTGGAAAAGGCTAAATAACAATGGCCCTTCCCACCCTAGTGATATCACCCGCCTGACCAAGCTGGCTATCGCTCTATCAAGCTATTCTGTTATTTCTATGTATTCTGTTCTCTTATCTAATTTATGTTCTTATCTATTTTTTCTACCTATTCATCTATCCATTATCCTATTCTATCATGTTTCTCCTTTAAAAAAAACACAATAACAAAAATGCACCAAAAACGCACTAAAAACGTATCAAAACGCACCAAAAATGCACCTACATTACAATTTTTTTTTTTAACATTTCCAGGCTTTCTGACAAGGTACAGTTTTGGTTGCAGTTTGTGTGCAGAAAAAACTGCAGCATGCGCATGTAGCCTTATACTTTTCCTCTGATTGTTTTTACCTCAGTATTTGTAAGGGAAAACCATGAGTGGAACAAAGCCAGGAGTGGGTAATAAATACAGAAGTGGTGCCCGTGTTTCTATTCTACTTTTCCTCTGATTGTTCCACTCCTGGTTTTGGTTTATAGTGAGGTTAAAAAGTCACCCAATATTAAACACGTGCGCATAATCTAAGTGAACTCTGGCAGAGAGGCTGAGCTCCGTTATTGGTTGCAGTGCTTCCCACACCATGTCAACGCTGCAGACAGTAACAGACATTGGGAGTAGTGGCAAACGACTCAGCTCTGGCTCAGGGAGGGTGAATAAAGCACAATTTGCTTTTCTTTTTTTTTAGAACAAACTGCAGACGAGGGACAGAGGGTTTTCCCAAAAACTGAAAACCTTAAGCCAGAGGTCTCAAACACGCAGCCCCCGAGGCTACTTGTTGCGGCCCGCAGACCCCGTTACAATCGCAGCTCTATGCCCAGGGGCCAGCACCGGCAGGATTTCACTACAATTGAATCATTTGCGGTGCCGCACAGAGGAGCTGCCTGCACTATATCAATGGCTGCTGTCCGCCAATCAGATGCAAGGAAGTGATGTCGCTGTATGACGTCACCTTCTTGCATCTGATTAGCCGGCAGTAGCCATTGGTATAACGCAGACAGCTCCTATGCGCGGTACAGCAAATTATTCATTTGTAGTAAAGTCCTGCTGGCGCCGACCCCAGACATAGAGCTGCGATCGTCACAGGCCGCAACAAGCAGGTACGTGCCCATGATCAGGACCCGCTTCGCCCTGGACGCGGCGGGTCCTGACCTGCAGGGCCGCAAGTCTCCTTAGGAAACTGCAGCTGCCCGTGTCTGCGATCAGGGTTCGGGGTGCTGCGGTCTCCTCGCTGTGTTCTCCCTAGGGAGGGCATGCGACTTCGCAGCATAAAGCCTCTGCAAGCAGCACCGCAGGTCAGTTTTCACTGCTGGCCACACAAGCACAGTGGGCATGGGATTTTTAGAAATCCCATCCACTCTGCTTCTACTGTACATCGCAGTGTTTTGGACTCAGCTGAAACATGCTGCATTCAAAACGCTGCAAACACTGATCGTGGGCATACAGGGAACGGAGGAAATGTGAGAAGCAGCTTTTTTTTTTTTTTTGAGTATAAGGATGGCCACAATACCACAAGGATGAGCACAGTACTGCAGGACACAATAATACAGGGCACAAGGATGAGCACAATACTACTGGGTACAATACTACAAGATGGGCACAATACCACAAGGATGGGCACAATACTACTGGGCACAATACCACAAGGATGGGCACAATACTACTGGGTACAATACTACAAGATGGCCACAATACCACAAGGATGAGCACAGTACTGCAGGACACAATAATACAGGGCACAAGGATGAGCACAATACTACTGGGTACAATACTACAAGATGGGCACAATACCACAAGGATGGGCACAATACTACTGGGCACAATATTACAAGGATGAGCACAATACTACTGGGTACAATACTACAAGATGGGCACAATACCACAAGGATGGGCACAATACTACTGGGCACACTATTACAAGGATGAGCACAATACTACCGGGCACAAGGATGGGCACAATACCACAAGGATGGGGGACCTTACTACAGGGCACACAGATGGGGACATTACTACAATATGTTAGCTAAGATTACTATGCTGCTGAAAAAAATTTGTTTAAAAGAACAGAGTCCTCAATGGTTGATACCTTTTAATGGCTATCTGAAAAGATGAAGGGAATTTTGTTACTTACCGTAAATTCCTTTTCTTCTAGCTCTTATTGGGAGACCCAGACGATTGGGGTATAGCTACTGCCCTCCGGAGGCCACACAAAGCACTACACTAAAAAGTGCAAGGCCCCTCCCCTTCTGGCTATACCCCCCCGTGGTATCACGGGTTCTCCAGTTTTAGTGCCAAAGCAAGAAGGAGGAAGCCAATAACTGGTTTAAACAAATTAAATCCGAATAACGTCGGAGAACTGAAAAACCGTTCAACATGAACAACATGTGTACCCGCAAACAACAAAAAAATCCCGAAGGACAACAGGGCGGGTGCTGGGTCTCCCAATAAGAGCTAGAAGAAAAGGAATTTACGGTAAGTAACAAAATTCCCTTCTTCTTCAGCGCTCTATTGGGAGACCCAGACGATTGGGACGTCCAAAAGCTGTCCCTGGGTGGGTAAAGAGATACCTCATGTTAGAGCTGCAAAACAGCCCTCCCCTACGGGGAGGCAACTGCCGCCTGCAGGACTCCTCTACCTAAGCTGGCATCCGCCGAAGCATAGGTATGCACCTGATACTGTTTGGTGAAAGTGTGCAGACTCGACCAGGTAGCTGCCTGGCACACCTGTTGAGCCGAAGCCTGGTGTCGTAATGCCCAGGACGCACCCACGGCTCTGGTTGAGTGGGCTTTTAGCCCTGAAGGAACTGGAAGCCCCGCAGAACGGTAGGCCTCCAGAATTGGTTCTTTGATCCATCGAGCCAGGGTGGCTTTAGAAGCCTGCAACCCCTTGCGCGGACCAGCGACAAGGACAAAAAGTGCATCGGAACGGCGCATGGGCGCCGTGCGGGAAATGTAGATTCTGAGTGCTCTCACCAGATCCAGCAAACGTAAGTCCTTTTCATACCGGTGAACCGGATGAGGACAAAAGGAAGGCAAGGATATATCCTGATTAAGATGAAACGAGGAGACGACCTTAGGGAGAAACTCCGGAATGGGGCGCAGCACTACCTTGTCCTGGTGAAACACCAGGAAGGGAGCCTTGGATGACAGAGCTGCCAGCTCCGACACTCGCCGAAGCGATGTGATCGCAACAAGAAACGCCACTTTCTGTGACAGGCGAGAAAAGGAAACTTCCTTCAGAGGCTCGAAAGGCGGCTTCTGGAGAGCAACTAGTACCCTGTTCAGATCCCATGGATCTAACGGCCGCTTGTACGGGGGCACAATATGACAGACCCCCTGCAGGAACGTGCGCACCTTAGGAAGACGTGCTAGACGCTTCTGAAAAAACACGGATAGTGCCGATACTTGCCCTTTAAGGGAGCTGAGCGACAAGCCCTTTTCTAACCCCGATTGCAGGAAAGAAAGAAAAGTGGGCAATGCAAATGGCCAGGGAGACACTCCCTGAGCGGAACACCAGGATAAGAAAATCTTCCACGTTCTGTGGTAGATCTTAGCAGAAGTCGACTTTCTAGCCTGTCTCATTGTGGCTACAACTCCTTGGGATAATCCTGCAGACGCTAGGATCCAGGACTCAATGGCCACACAGTCAGGTTCAGGGCCGCAGAATTCTGATGGAAAAACGGCCCTTGGGACAGTAAGTCTGGTCGGTCTGGCAGTGACCACGGTCGACCGACCGTGAGATGCCACAGATCCGGATACCACGATCTCCTCGGCCAGTCTGGGGCGACGAGTATGACGCGGCTGCAATCGGATCTGATCTTGCGTAACACTCTGGGCAAGAGTGCCAGAGGTGGGAAGACGTATGGGAGCCGGAACTGCGACCAATCTTGAACTAATGCGTCTGCCGCCAGAGCTCTTTGATCGCGCGACCTCGCCATGAATGCCGGGACCTTGTTGTTGTGCCGGGACGCCATTAGGTCGACGTCCGGCACTCCCCATCGGCGACAGATTTCCTGAAACACGTCCGGGTGAAGGGACCACTCCCCTGCGTCCATGCCCTGGCGACTGAGGAAGTCTGCTTCCCAATTTTCTACGCCTGGGATGTGAACCGCGGATATGGTGGATGCTGTGTCCTCCACCCACATTAGAATGCGCCGGACTTCTTGGAATGCTTGCCGACTGCGCGTCCCTCCTTGGTGGTTGATGTATGCCACCGCAGTGGAGTTGTCCGACTGGATTCGGATCTGCTTTCCTTCCAGCCACTGTTGGAAGGCCAGTAGGGCAAGATACACTGCCCTGATTTCCAGAACATTGATCTGAAGGGTGGACTCCTGCGGAGTCCACGTCCCCTGGGCCCTGTGGTGGAGAAACACTGCTCCCCACCCTGACAGACTCGCATCTGTCGTGACCACTGCCCAGGATGGGGGCAGGAAGGATCTTCCCTGAGACAATGAGGTGGGAAGGAGCCACCATTGTAGAGAGTCCTTGGCCGTCTGGGAAAGAGAGACTTTCCTGTCCAGGGACGTTGACTTCCCGTCCCATTGGCGGAGAATGTCCCATTGAAGTGGGCGCAGATGAAACTGCGCAAAGGGAACTGCTTCCATGGCTGCCACCATCTTCCCGAGGAAGTGCATGAGGCGCCGTAAGGGGTGCGACTGGCCTTGAAGGAGGGATTGCACCCCTGTCTGTAGGGACCGCTGCTTGTTCAGCGGAAGCTTCACTCTCGCTGCTCGAGTATGAAACTCCATGCCAAGATACGTTAGCGACTGTGACGGTGACAGATTCGACTTTGGAAAGTTGATGATCCATCCGAACGTCTGTAGAGTCTCCAGCGTAGCATGTAGACTGAGTTGGCATGCCTCTTGAGAGGGTGCCTTGACAAGTAGATCGTCTAGGTAAGGGATCACCGAGTGTCCCTGAGAGTGCAAGACTGCTACCACCGCCGCCATGACCTTGGTGAAGACCCGGGGGGCTGTCGCCAGACCGAATGGCAGAGCTACGAACTGAAGATGGTCGTTTCCTATCACAAAACGTAGAAAACGTTGATGTTCTGTAGCAATTGGCACGTGGAGATAAGCATCTTTGATGTCTATTGAGGCAAGGAAGTCTCCTTGAGACATTGAGGCAACGACAGAGCGGAGGGTTTCCATCCGGAACCGTCTGGCGTGCACATGTTTGTTGAGCAGCTTTAGATCCAGAACAGGACGGAACGAGCCGTCCTTTTTTGGAACCACAAAGAGATTGGAGTAAAACCCTCGCCCTTGTTCCTGAGGCGGTACAGGAACCACTACTCCTTCCGCTCTTAGGGAGTCCACCGCCTGCAGCAGAGCATCTGCTCGGTCTGGATGTGGGGAGGTTCTGAAGAACCGAGCTGGAGGACGAGAACTGAACTCGATTCTGTACCCGCGAGACAAAATGTTTGTCACCCACCGGTCTTTGACCTGTGACATCCAAATGTCGGAAAAGCGGGAGAGCCTGCCCCCGACCGGAGATGCGGAGGGGGGGGGGCTGGAAGTCATGAGGTAGCCGCTTTGGAAGCGGTTCCTCCATTTGCTTTCTTGGGGCGTGCGTGAGCCCGCCAGGAATCTGAGACTCTTTGCGTCCTCTGAGTCCCTTTGGACGAGGAGAATTGTGTCTTGCCCGAACCTCGAAAGGACTGAAACCTCTGCTGCCATTTTTTCTGCTGAGGTTTGCTTGATCTAGGCTGGGGTAAGGAAGAGTCTTTACCCTTGGACTGTTTAATGATGTCAGCCAATGGCTCGCCAAACAGTCTATCTCTAGATAAAGGCAAGCTGGTTAAACATTTTTTGGAACCAGCATCTGCTTTCCAGTCCTTTAACCACAAGGCTCTGCGCAAAACTACCGAATTGGCGGACGCCATTGAGGTGCGGCTGGTAGATTCTAGGACCGCATTGATAGCGTAAGACGCAAACGCAGACATCTGCGAGGTAAGGGACGCCACTTGCGGCACTGCTGGATGTATGATAGCATCCACTTTTGCTAAACCAGCTGAAATAGCTTGGAGTGCCCATACGGCTGCGAATGCTGGAGCAAACGACGCGCCGATAGCTTCATAGACAGATTTTAACCAAAGGTCCATCTGTCTGTCATTGGCATCCTTAAGTGAAGCGCCATCCTCCACTGCAACTATGGATCTAGCTGCAAGTTTGGAAATCGGGGGGTCTACTTTTGGACACTGGGTCCAGCGCTTGACCACATCAGGGGGGAAAGGAAAACGTGTATCCTTAGAACGTTTAGAGAAACGCCTTTCTGGATGAGCGTCGTGTTTCTGGATTGACTCTCTGAAGTCAGAGTGATCCAAGAAAGCACTCAATTTACGCTTGGGATAGAGGAAACGAAACTTCTCCTGCTCTGCAGCTGCCTCCTCTGCAGAAGGAGCTGGGGGAGAAATATCCAACAGTCTATTGATGGCTGAGATAAGCTCGTTTACCATGGCGTCCCCATCCGGGGTATCCAGATTGAGAGGGGTTCCAGGATAAGACTCCTGATCACTCTCTTCAGACGCATCACAGGGCGACTGATTGCGCTGAGACCCTGAGCAGTGTGATGACGTTGAGGGTCTTTCCCAGCGAGCTCGCTTAGGGTGGCTGGGGCTATCATCTGAGTCATAATACTCAGCCTGGGAAGCCGGGGACCCCCTTGCAGTCTGGATTAATTCCAACTGAGGGGGATTAGAGGACAGAGACCTCGCCGTGTCCATAGACTGAGCCCCAGTCATGGATTGCAAAGTTTCAAGGATTTTTGCCATAGTCACAGACATTCCCTCAGCAAAAACTGCAAAGTCTGTCCCTGACACCGGGGCATGACTTACAAGCGTCTCAGCCTGGGTCACTACCCCTCCGGACTCCGGCTGGCGAAGCAGCACCGGATCTGAGCATTGCACACAATGGGGGTCCTTGGAACCTGCTGGTAGAGCAGCCCCACATGCAGCACACGCAGTGTACACAGCCCTAGCCTTGGCAGCCTTGCGTTTTGTGGATGACATGTTGCTGCCTCCTCAGAGCGATCTGGGGTATCCAGCCAGGAAGCGACCTCACAGTGCAAGAAATAAATAAATATATATATCTGGTGACACAGTACACCAATGCACACTGAGGCACTAGAGGGGCCAGCTGAAATGCCGCTTACCGCCCGCTTAAGAGCGGGTGTGTGGTCTCCAAAAGCCCCCTAGTCCAGGTCTCCCAGAGCCTTGCGTCCTTCCTCTAGCCAGACTGCATGTAATGGCTGCCGGCGTCCTGGGAGAGGAGGGGGGGCGGGCCCTGGGCGTTCCTGGCTAAGAGCGGGAAGCCTGCTTCCCTCTGTGCCTAGTGAGAGGGCTGGAGCATGTAAATCAGGCTCCAGCCCTCGTCGCTGCTGCGAAACAGCGTCTCTCCCCTACCCTGATTGACAGGGTGGGGGCGGGAACGAAGCGGAGCTAGGCCGCAAAAGCCGGGGACTGGATTTATAAACGCCGCCGCCGTAAAAGCGCGGTCGGCGTGTCCCCGGCGCACTACAAGTCACAGCAGCGCCGCCGGTCCAGTGGGGGTCGGCGCTGCGTTCCCACAACACAAAAGTCCCCCAGTAAACTGCAGGAACACCAACTCAATCGTTACGGTCCCCGGCGCACTACAACACCCAGCCAGCCCGGAGTGTGCCTGTGCCTGCCGGGGACACAGAGTACCTGTATGATGCAGGGCCTTGTCCCTGATTGTACTCCTGCTCCGTATCCATCAGGTGCTATGGGTCTGTGGATGGAGCCCGGCGTCAGAGCTTAGAGGCCGGCAGGATCCCACTTCCACAGAGCCCTACAAGGGGATGTGGAAGGAAAACAGCATGTGGGGCTCCAGCCCCTGTACCAGCAATAGGTACCTCAACCTTACAACACCATCCACGGGTGAGAAGGGAGCATGCTGGGGGCCCTATATGGGCCCTCTTTTCTTCCATCCGAAATAGTCAGCAGCTACTGCTGACTAAAATCTGTGGAGCCATGCGTGGATGTCTGACCTCCTTCGCACAAAGCTTGAAAACTGGAGAACCCGTGATACCACGGGGGGGTATAGCCAGAAGGGGAGGGGCCTTGCACTTTTTAGTGTAGTGCTTTGTGTGGCCTCCGGAGGGCAGTAGCTATACCCCAATCGTCTGGGTCTCCCAATAGAGCGCTGAAGAAAGTAATAATAGCAAGCTTTCCAGACTACGCAGGTCTCTATCAGGCTCAGTAACACAGTACAAAGATATATTTTACCTTTATCTATATGATGCCGCTAATTTTAAAACAATATTGCAAGAAGGCGATAAAATTCAACATAAAGCATGACTTTTTTGTGCCCATTAAAAATGCTTTTTTTATATAAATATATACAGCGTATAATTTATAAAATATATTATACAAACTTAAAAAAGTGTAGGTTTGTTCTAATAAGCAAAAAATGTTCAAAAAAGTGATCCAAAGATGTATAGAAAAAAACAAAAAAAACAAAACATGGATTCATTAAAAATGTCACTTTTTCCTGCAAAGAACGTGGCCCCACTCAATTTTTTTTTTCTATATGCAGCCCATTCACCCAGCCGAGTTTGAGACCCCTGCCTTAAGCACTCATTTAATTAAGTTCTTTCTCCAGCTGTGAGACACCTCTTCTTCAACAAGTCGAAGAGGTGGCTCACAATTGGAGAAAGAAGCAAATTTCAATGTTCCTTGTGTTCCCTTGTGTTGGCATGACCATATCCATTTAATAACTAGTGGTAATGTTCGCTGGATGATCAACTTTATAAGTAGTGATGGGCAAATAGTAGCTATCCGTGTTCGGATTATTGGCAACGAATCCCAAAGTACTATTCTGGTATTCATCACGAATAAACCTAGTGCAAGTCAATGGGGAACCTGAGTATTTTTCTGTGAAATCTTCATAAACCAGTGATTTGGATAAGGTTCGTGACAAATACTGGAATAGTACTTTGGGATTTCTTACGAATAATCCGATAAGGTTTCCAAGGAGATAAAAATATGTGCAAACTTCCAACCATTGTACATGGTAAATATCACAATCACATTACAATAATAAGTGTATAGCTTCATATATAGCACTTTTTGTGGAATGTTTGTGTAGATTTCCTTTTATTTTCTCCAGCAGGATAAGTGTTACACCACCCAACTTTGACTGTAGCCATGTTGTCAGCTGTCTCCTTCGATTAAAGTCACAATGTCCCCTACGCATCTTTAAAGTGAGGAATATTTTAGGGAAAATTAGAAGGCAGGCTTGTATTGTGTCGCCCTCTTTTGGATGGAAACCCTGTATTACACATGTTTAGGGATTGGTAGTAATCTTCGGATTCTTTTCCAAATACTCAAGTGGCCCTAGTCTGACAAATGTGGTCAGACTGTTTCATTAATATGACACCAATTGTTAAATATTTTATTACATGTGCTGGTTTTCTATATGATTTTTTTCATTTCTAAGTAAAAAAATATATATTAAATATCATTGGATGAGAAAAATAACTGGGTTATGATGGTTACCCCCCCCCCCCCCCCCCAGGGTCATGTTATAGAAGGGTCTCTTATTGCTTGTCCCCATGCTGAGTGGAGAGACAGCTGACAAAACTGTTTCTACCAATTTAAGGACTAATAAACTGTGGAATCCAGCTAATTTTCAGATGGTATAGTATTAAATATAGTGAAGAAATCAAGGATAATAGGGATTTTTGTGAGTTAGTGGATATCATTTAGAGCTCCTGCACATGGGTGCCGGCTAATCCATACCTCTCCATTCTATTATTTGTCAAGGGGGCAGATACTCTCAGAGATTATTGATCTCTATGGAGCAATGGAATACCCATTCACACGGGAACTAAAGAAGATGGATGTGAAAGGAAATGCTGAACTTACTCTGCTATTCCTCCATCCTCCCCTGGCACGTCTTCTGTAGGCACTTCACAATGGCCACTCCGTTACTTTATCAAGATCAATAATCCATGCAAGTACGTGTCACATCCAAAGCATTTTATAATGGAAAGTTGCGTAACATTTTATATAGTGAGACACTTTCAGAATTTCTGCTTGCTGGAAGTGAAGGGATTATATTCTTGTTTTCAGCTAAGTATAGAATATATTTTTATTTTTTTAGATGTTTACAACAATTATATCAGGTGTAAACAATCCTCCTATCCTTTGGAAAGTTTAGGACAATGTATAGGTAGAATGTGTAACTCTGTAGTCCAGACTAATATGATTAGGAAGTAGACACCCATTATTTAACTTCATCAGTAGGCTTCATTATATATATATATATATATATATATATATATATATATATATATATATATATATATATATATATATATATTAATCACACAGTGTTTTGATGTTAAGAGGCGACGATATAACAGCTTCTCCCTAGACCTCTCTAGTTACGTGGGATAAGATGCTCATAATAGCCAGCTCAAAGGTTTAAGAAGGCATGATCTAATAAGGACACATAATGGGGCTGGATATGTGGAAAGTGCCCAGTGACAATGACTAATCATCGGCAGAATATTTCAGGTGCTAATATATTCAGGGCTGCAGGCTGACTCCTCTCAGGGGGTCTCACCCAGACGTGACCCACAAGGCTGGGACAGAGCGTGTAGGACACAGCTCAGTCATGTTCACACGCAGTCTTAATAGAGGCTAACTAATGAGAGGGGGAAGGGGACACATGGAGGACGTCTGAGCTACATAGATGTCACAGTAAGTATTAACAGCCCTGGGATTCTGACACCAATGATCATTTGCGAGAGGTCATCTTTATCCATGTCTATTAAGAACAATGCAACCGTACTAGAGGCATTTATGAGGCAGGCCAATAAATTTGCAGCAGAGAAGACTTCATGAAAAACTGAAAAATAACTAACATTGAGGCCATGTTCACAGCTTTAGGACTCCATACCCAAATACTGATTGAAAATATATGCAAATTCTATTAATGCAAGTGTATGCTGTATTTTACGATTTAGCAGAAAAGGAGCTCTATGGGATAATAAATCCACATAAAGCTCATTTTTTTTTTTTTTTTTTTAAAAAAACAGATAAAGAGGATCCACAATTGTACTTAACCAGAAAGTTTAAGCCTCAGATTTTTTTGCAATGGATCCACTGCACTTGTGCAGATACCCCAAAACATCCTTCATATTTATTAGGGTTCTCAATTTTATTTATGTAGCTATAACTTAATAATCTGAGAACTAAAAGGTGCCTGTAGTTGTAATAAAGATCATGAGTTATATATATATATATATATATATATATATATATATATATATATATATATATATATATATATATATATATATATATATATATATATATATATATATATATAACACGTTACACACAATCATGATCTTTGTTACAACTAAGGGGGCACCTTTAGTTCTCAGATTAGAATTTTTAAAAAAAAAAAATTTTTATATATAATTTATTATTCATTTTGTCTAAAATGAGTGACATAGTAGGAATAGCTATAATTATAAATTAAGTATTTGTACTTATGTATCCGTGTTAGTGCCTATTGTACTTTCAAACAAAAGTAGAACAAAATGCAACACGCTGCCTCTCAGAGTGGCAACTTATGTTCATGATGTCCAACTATGCCAAACGAAGTCCGCTACCGCCCTCTTGTGGTGATTGCCCATAAAGCATCAATCATATGCTATAGTGTGTGCTTGCGTACATGTACACACACACACACACACACACACACACACACACACGTGTATAATATAAAAATAGAGGGGAAATTTGGAGCAAAAGTTGTGGAAGCTTGTGTGGCTTCATGGCCGAAATGATTTGCAGACTGACAAATTAAAATAATGAAATGATACACTGACACATTAGAATATGTTTTATTAAATATACAATCTCTTGCAACAATTATTTAAAATATATTTGTATATGTATATAAACCTTTTTCCAAAAGTGCTGGCACAGCAGAACAAAAAGGGTAAAAAGCATCAACCTTTCTAACTTGTTAGTTGTTAGATCAGAGAAACACTTCAGCAGCAAGGTTGCCGTTTAGCATTGTGCAACACTGTAGTTGTGCGTCATTGTGCAATGTGCTTCTCATAGGGAGTTATTTGTATGCAGGCTCTGACAGATATTTTTTTTTATATACCGGTACTTATATAGCTAACCTCTATCCCATATCCAAAAGAACTAACACTAACTCAGACATATCAATATAGACACAAACGCATTATGTAAAAGCCATCAATGTGAGTCTGTAATGTGCATTTTGAATCATTATACAGAGAATACTAACTTGGCTGAGACAAGTCAGGCCAAGCCTCACCTCTGTAAGATACTAAGAAATGTAGAATTATTCACGCCTTCGTAGTAAAGCTTTGTAAGACAGTGAAACTGTAGTATCAGTCTCATCATGGAAATCAGAGCATTCATTCCAGAAGACCTTTCCTGCTTCACCCATGCTGGATCAGATTCCACTTTTTGGCATATAATATACGTGTATGTGTGTGTGCGCGCGCGCGTGCGTGTGCGTGTGTATTTTATATATATACAAAGTCTTCTCGCTGAGGGTCCAAATGATCAGAAACTTATTCCATAGAGAATAAGAATTGTGGAAATAACCCTTTAAAAAGGAACCTGTCACCAGATTTAGCGACTATAAGCTGTGGACACCACCAGTGTGCTCTTATATACAGCATGTTAGAATGCTGTATATAAGAGCCCAAGCCCCTGTGTAGAACGTAAAAATCACTTTATAATACTCACCTAAGGGGCGTTGCTGTCCAGACTGGTCGGAGGGGTGTCTCTGTTCGTCGGTACTGGCGCCTCCTCTTTCGACCATCTTTGTGCTCCTACTTCTGAAGCCTGGGTGTGGACGCATCCTACGTTAAGTTGACACTGGGCTCCTGCGCAGGCGCACTTTGATCTGCCGTCAGCAGGGCAGCCCAAAGTATTGTAGTGTGCCTTCGCAGGACCCCAGTGTCGGCTTGTGTGGATGACGTAGGATGTGTCATGCACCCAGGCTTTAGAAAAAGGAGGACAAAGACCAGTCTGGACAGCAAAGCCCCTTAAGAGAGTATTATAAAGTGATTCTAACGTTCTACACAGCGGCCTGGGCTTTAATATACAGCATGTTACAATGCTGTATTTAAGAGCCCAGTGGTGGCGGTAGCAGCTTATAGTGACCAAATCTGGTGACAGGTTCCCTTTAAAACAACTAAAAACTGCCTATATTCAAGGCTTGGACCTTGCTTACAGGGAACCTGATGGTTTAATCAAACTACAGGCAGCAAGACAGACAGGGGGTCTGTCATATCAGTCAAGTATTCTTCACTCCAAAACGTTGCATCGTTTCTAAGAAAACTGGCCGGGGACTATGCAACTTGGGTGATTAGTCCAAGAGGCTGGTCCTTGGCAGCTTCTCACAAGTCTCTGCATATACATCAGTGTTCCCAAACTCCAGTCCTCAACCGATCAAGTTTACAGGATTTCTCCAATATTGTACAGGAAATAATTCCATCACCTGTGCAATACTAAAGAGTTCCTGAAAACATGATCTGTTGGTGGGCCTTGAGGAATGGAGTTGGGGGGAACACCATTACACATACATGTAGGGAGGGATGACAGCGTTTTAGAGTAAAACATACCGGGCTGAAATGACAGTCTTTGGTTGTGGCAGCGTGAATCCTCTTCCAGGTTCACTTTAAGGTGAATTTGTTTGCTTGGACATGACTGGGATCCAGCTCATAATCAGAATATACATAAAGAAAGTAACACTGCTTCGCCCAGTGCCAACAAAATCCTGCAGGTACTATCAGCTGACTGTCCTGATCCTCTTAATCGCTAGTCATCTAAACCATTGTGGAAATTTTGGTAAAATATAGACTAAATCCCTAACAGATTACTAACAAAGGAATTGTTATTCACATTAAAATGTAGGTCTATGTGTATAAAGTATCCACTTGTACACAAACACAGAGCATAAAAGCTGCATAAGTATGAACAGAGGCAAAATGTCCACAACTATGTGCTAGTACGTAGAATTTCTCTTCACCAAGCAATGGCACTTTGCATCATTTTGCTGCTGAAAGGGTACATTAGCAGTTTAAAAGGCAATGCGGCAATATTACACAAATTCTAAGCAAAAGACACCCCAAAAATAAAACAATCAAACCTACACAACGTTCACTCAATGGGGAAAAAATATAATAAAACTGACGTAAACCACGGTAACATGGAATCGGCACGAAAGCCCTTGAAGCCCCGAATACCAGTTTTGAGCTTTAATATCTCCTATATCACTGGTATAAAAACGGTTCAAAAGTGATTGAGAGATGGAAAAACCAGCAGCCTGTTATGAGGCACTTCTGGAGGATGATGATGATAACAGCACTGTATGAAATGAGTTTCAGACATCCCTTATACCCGCACACCTGAACTATACCCCCAGGTTCCTAGCAATGGCATTGTTAACACTTTTGGCAACAGCAATTTTTTCACTTGTAGCCATACTGTTTTGGCCAACTATACTAGCACCAATCAGTTTCTTTAAAAATGGTAAATCTTTTCCTTCACACTAGGAAGGAGAGATTTGCTGTTCTAACGCCGTCACTGTCAGAAAGAACCTCCGCAACCAGGTTAAAAGTACCATGAAATGATCATCCACTATCGCTGAACTTCAGACACTCGCTGGAGCTTCTTCAGAAGAATCTGTGTTAGGTCAAAGGTAGTAAAGCTTATACCGACTGCCACTGGACCCTTTACCCAGTTCATGCTGAGGCCTTTATACAACCCACGGATCAAGCCTTCTTCTGACACCACCTCCTGCATGGTTCCAAGTATGGAGCTGTACGTATGTCCCGTTACACCGGCAGTCTGCATGCGTCTCCTCACCACATCCAGAGGGTAAGAGGCCGACTGACCAAGGAGCCCAGCGCAGGCCCCGAATAACAGCCGTTCTAAAGGGTATGGTTGTGTCCTGCCACTCTGCTCTAAAATGACAAATACACAAAAATACAATTATTTTAGCCACATTGGTCATATATTGTATTTGTCATGTGTTAAACCAAACAGTATCCAAGAGGATACTTATCACATGGCGCTATAAACTACTAGTACACCTATTAAGAGGTATGCTAACCAGTTTCATTGTCCCAGCTGACTAGTTAGAAGGCATCACATGAGACATATAACATGTAAGGTAATGGCGCGAGATAAACATTTAGATTTGCACTGCTCTGGTCCGTCATAAGAGCTGGTCCTCAATTCACAAGATATAGCCTAATTGTAATGTATGGAGTCTGCTCACCTGCATGTAGCTTCTTTAATGTCTCATAAGTGAAGAAGCTGATTCCAGCATAGGGTATAACTCCTAAAATAGTTGGATTGAATCCCCGGTACAGAGATTTCAAGCCTTCCTCTCTGGACATGCGTATGAAAACTTGAAAGATGTTACTGTACCTATAATATACAAAAACATTGGAACATTACATTAATAATTGCTACAAATAAAACCTTAAAAGGGTTGTTCAGGCTCTGGATGAGCCTCTGCAGTCTGTATGAGTCTGAGTGCATGTAGTGTGATTGCTGTCAGGATTCTCCAGTATTGCCTGTGAGAGTGGGCGATTAGGTTACTGGTAGACTAGCAAGTCTTCTCTCAATCCAGTTGGACTTTGAGCTTACATACGCAAATTGCATACATGTGGACCTGCTCGCGTTGGCTATATAGGAAACTCCTGAAAGAGTGCGCTCGCCATACACCGTCACTATACAGAAGTCTACAATTGCATAGTGTGACTGCAGATTTTCAGCTTGGACAACCCCTTTAAGGCTATGTTCACACAAAGGAAGGTTTTGGTTTTTTTTTTTCAATTTATTTTAGAGAGGAGAAATATACTCTTACAGGAGTGGCATAAGAACTCAGACATACCCTTCATCACGCCCCCATATAGATTGCTACAAAATAAATTTTCATTTTCAATCCCCCCACCACCACCACCTTTTATAAATAAAAAAAACCCCCTCAACGCAGTATTAAAGTATTGCAGGTAAATATTTAACTTTATGTTGTTTGAATTGTAGATTAACTCAGTATTGTGTGGCACCTGTTTAATATTTAGATTATGTGCAGGGTAGACTGAAGAGCACACATCGCATTCACAACATAGATTAGAAATTCCCAGTGGATGGGAGAACAGTCACAGGTCTATTACTACACTGCTTCAGTGAGGGCTTGGCTTTGGTGCACAATCCCTTCTGTGTAGTTTCTACAAAACAGAGCTTCTAGCGTCCTAATACACCACTGGACTGTTAATGATCTCAAGTCAAAAAAGACCCAAAATCACTAACCAAAAGGTGCTAATATTTTAGGGCGCAAAAGCAAACCACTGACACCAATGATGACAAGGACATGAAGTTATCAAATTCCTTATAATAAAGGCTATGTACACCAATATAGGACATTTCAATGCCTTTAAAAGAAATAAGCAACTTTGTGATTAGATCTCTATTATTATTTTGGGTCTAACATTCCTATGTCTCAATGGTGACAAACTACCGTAGAAAGAAAACCTACCTATTGTCTGAATCTACCGCCTGAGTAGTCAAAGACAATGTGCGTATAAGAACATGCAGATTCAATTAGTAAGGAAATTCTCTCTCCCTCTGTATATGTATATTATATACCGTATGTGTGTGTATACACACACACACACACACACACACACACACACACACACACACACACGATGTAAGACCACTTAGGGCAAATTGATGATTCAGACACCAGTGAAGTTCTAAATTGAAGTGGATGATGTTCGTGATTACTCCATGCAAGGTAAAGTCACATGAAGGGGAGTTCATTTTTGTAGATTGGAGTACGTTATAACAATATTCTCCTATTTACTGGGACCCTCACCAATCACCAGAATAGGGGACTTATCTACTTGTATCCACCATGCTTTTCGGGCTGCAAAACCACGTCCAGGAGTTGAATGCAGCTGCTGGTTGCACAGGCACCCTGCTGCTCTATTTAAAGAGCTCTTATTGATTTGCCCTGCTGCACTGGAGCTCAAGGGCACATGCACAACACACCATTGCACTCAACTCTACCTAGCCTCCATCCGTCACCCAGGGGCGAACAAGCCAAGAGGATTCTAGGAGTGGGACCAGCACTTATCTGCCAATCACTACCTTTCCAATGGATAGATGACAACGCAAGTAGATAGGAATAACCCTTTAACCAGTAATAAACCTCTAACCAATGGCAAGGCAGAATGTTAGTGCAGGTATATAAATTGTGAGTGTTAAACAGTAGAAAAAAAAAACAAAACAACCTACTGCTAGAAAGTTGTGAACTTACATCTCCTTAGGTGTAACAGCCATGCGTGCACGAACAAGGTCCAGTGGATAAGTGAGCATTGCTGCTGTTGTACCAGCAAGAGATCCTGCCAGAAGACGGGGTATAGGTGTCAAAGCACTGGTGGACGAAGAGACAAGCAGATCATGAAAATCAGAAATGTGCAACATTAAAAAGTGTAACCGTTGGTTTAATTTTTATTTCACAAATTAATAGTACAGATAAAAATAAGAAACTTGGACAAATCTGCTTCTTCCTCTGCCAGAAGTGATCAGTCATTATCAAAATTCTGAGGTACAATCTGCTTCCAGTGGAGACTTTCCCATTACTGAGAGGAGATGGCAAGTGTTACTGATGAGATTCTATGTAGAGGGGCAGAGGCAGGAGCTGGAGGGAGGAGATAGAGGCAGAAGGCAGAGGGAGGAGCTAGAGGCAGGAGCTAGAGGCAGAGAGAGAGGAGCTAGAGGCAGAGAGAGAGGAGCTAGAGGCAGAGAGCGAGAGGAGCTAGAGGCAGAGAGAGAGAGGAGCTAGAGGCAGAAAGAAAGAGGAGCTAGAGGCAGAGAGAGAGAGGAGCTAGAGGCAGAGAGAGAGGAGCTAGAGGCAGAGAGAGAGGAGCTAGAGGCAGAGAGAGAGGAGCTAGAGGCAGAGAGAGAGGAGCTAGAGGCAGAGAGAGGAGCTAGAGGCAGAGAGAGGAGCTAGAGGCAGAGAGAGGAGCTAGAGGCAGAGAGAGGATCTAGAGGCAGAGAGAGGATCTAGAGGCAGAGAGAGGATCTAGAGGCAGAGAGAGGATCTAGAGGCAGAGAGAGGATCTAGAGGCAGAGAGAGGAGCTAGAGGCAGAGGCAGGAGCTAGAGGCAGAGGCAGGAGCTAGAGGCAGAGGCAGGAGCTAGAGGCAGAGGCAGGAGCTAGAGGCAGAGGCAGGAGCTAGAGGCAGAGGCAGGAGCTAGAGGCAGAGGCAGGAGCTAGAGGCAGAGGCAGGAGCTAGAGGCAGAGGCAGGAGCTAGAGGCAGAGGCAGGAGCTAGAGGCAGAGGCAGGAGCTAGAGGTAGAGGCAGGAGCTAGAGGCAGGAGCTAGAGGCAGAGGCAGGAGGTAGAGGCAGGAGCTAGAGGCAGAGGGAGGAGCTAGAGGCAGGAGCTAGAGTCAGGAGCTAGAGTCAGAGGCAGGAGCTAGAGGCATAAGGCAGGAGCTAGAGGCAGAGGCAGGAGCTAGAGGCAGGAGCTAGAGGTAGAGGCAGGAGGTAGAAGGCAGGAGCTAGAGGTAGAGGCAGGAGCTAGAGGCAGAGGCAGGAGCTAGAGGCAGAGGCAGGAGCCTGAGGCAGAGGGAGGAGCCTGAGGCAGAGGGAGGAGCCTGAGGCAGAGGGAGGAGCCTGAGGCAGAGGGAGGAGCCTGAGGCAGAGGGAGGAGCCTGAGGCAGAGGGAGGAGCCTGAGGCAGAGGGAGGAGCCTGAGGCAGAGGGAGGAGCCTGAGGCAGAGCTCCTCCTCCCATTGGCATAGAATAGAATCTGATCAGTAACAGCCGCCATCTCCTACCTCAGTAATGGGAAAGTCTTTACTGAATACAGACTTTGTCAGAATTGATCAATCATTATGAAAATCCTCAATTCTGAGGTAGAGAAAAAAAAATAGATTTCTCTGATAATATATATTACAAAGTTGCTTATTTTCATGTGCACTATTGATTTATGAAAAAACTAAACAGTTATGCTTTAAATTAAGGAAAAGACAAAATTACAGTGTTATACACAGAACTCGAAACATGTAAAACTCTCATACTAGAGAGCATTCAAGTAAGACCAAGCTATTCCTGAAAATCAGTGTGTGATTGAAATGAGGCACATGATATCCATTTATGAGGAGTCAGCAGTGTGACCAAGGACAGTCCGTATGATCCATACAATGATCCTGTTATTTCATGAAGGGCACACAAAAAGAGCCCTACTGACAGTTACTAATGCATTCCTATCACAATTATGCAGCTTATGGGCTTACTTCCTTCTTTACTAATTTAACACCTTCGAGACCAGACAATTTTTTTTTTCTTTTTTGAGCTTGGTTTTTCCCTTCCCAGGGGTCATAACTTTTTTACTATTCTATCGATGCAGCCATATGCAAGCTTGTTTATTTATGGGACGAATTGTAGTTTAAAATGACACCATTCAATAAGCCTTTATGTGTATTAAAAAAAAAAAAAAAGGTTCTAAGTAGGGTTTTTCAAGTTTTGATTTTATGGTGTTCATTGTGTAGTAAAATTTACCTGGAAATGATTATTCAGTTCAGTACAATTACAGCAATATCCAAATTGTATAGTGCTGTGTTTTCTTTTGTTTTTTTTTTAATTTTGGCAATAAAAAAAAAAAAAAAATTAAATTTGCGTAAAAAAATAGATTGTATTTTTACGACCTGTAAAGTTCAGGATTTGTACTAAACATAGACTTATCTGTAAATCCGGTTCATGTTCAGGTTTGTCATCCGAATAAAGGGTGGTGAACACCCAGCCGCGGTAAAGTAGACAGCTGGGGGGTTGCAGCCTATAGCAGTCTGTTTTACCCGCGCTGGTTATCACATATGGGGCAGAAGCCCATGCCATTTTTAACATTTCTTGCTTTCTTTTTAAACTATAAATGCAGCCAACTGGTCTGCAACCATTACACAGTCTCTGGTACAGTTGTGGGCAGGGGGAGCAGTAAATTTTCATTAAGGATTGACCACAATCTTCGGCATCTCTGCTGAGCTGAGTGTGACCACTACATACACGCTGTCACTCGCAGATCAGGAGTGTAGTCGTAATTGCAGCGAGCAAGCGCATGGCTAATTAAGTGAATGAATATTCAGCCTCCTCTCCCATAATCACACCCACCACTGAGTCCTGCATGATCACTGCACTCAACCTGCTGTATTACCGATACTGCCAGCCTGGGGATCGCATCGCTATACTCAGCTCAGAGTGCCAGTGGGTATG
Organism: Anomaloglossus baeobatrachus; assembly: GCF_048569485.1. Classification (NCBI taxonomy): domain Eukaryota; kingdom Metazoa; phylum Chordata; class Amphibia; order Anura; family Aromobatidae; genus Anomaloglossus; species Anomaloglossus baeobatrachus. The sequence continues at coordinate 483,475,201 of NC_134353.1, read as the reverse complement.
CCTATGCAGCTCTTACACTCAGCTCAGGAGGGTTACTAATGATTGTGATGGGATCCTCAGGCTGACAGTACCAGTAATATAGCAGGCAGAGTGCGAGTTACTGTGCAGGACTCAGCAGTGGGCGGGATTACGGGAGAGGAGGCTGAATATTCACTTAATTAGCCATGTGTTTGTTCACTACAATCATCGTAGGCGCTCCTGATCTGAGAGTGACAGTGTGTATGTCTATGCAGCTGTCACTCCCAGCTCGGATGAGCCGCTGTGGATTGCAAAGCGACCGAGCTACAGTGATACAGTACAGCAAGCATAGAGTGTGAGTGCAGGGTCCAAAGCGGTGGGCTGGGTGAGGAAAAGGGTGCATATGCATTCACTTAATTAGCAGTCGTCTGCTCATCGCAATCATCGGAGGCACTCTTGATCTGAGAGTGCCAGCATGAATTTATAGGTAAAGAGAATGGTTCTGCACTCGGAAGGAGTCGAGGTGCACGTGAAATGGGGTAGTCCAAAAATTCCAACTTAATTCACTGCACTCTCTAAAACTTCATGCAATAGTAGAATTTATTTGTGGTATATACAAAAAAAATAAATATATGTTTTTGATAGAGATAAGATTCACTGGGGACGTTTCGACCCATCCGGGTCTTTTTCAAAAAGTCGCTGTGGGAAAGGTTCCATGATCAAGGGGGTGTTGGCGTGCTGACACATGACATACAGGCGTCAGCACGCCAACACCAGTGAATTATTTAGCATGTATTTATAAGCAGCTGTCAATGTCCGCTCAGGAGAGATACCGAGGAATGTGCTGTGATCCTCAGGCAGTGATACGGTACAGCATGCATAGAGAGTCAGTGCCTGTGCATGACTCAGAGCGGTGGGCAGAATTCTGGGGTGGGAAAGAGGGTGAATATTCATTCACTTAATTACCCGGGGCTTACACTCCCTGACAGAAGTTCTGTCGCTTATCCATGTTATGTAAATAAAACCTTATAACCTGACTTTAAATTCATCCATTGGTTTTATAAATCACTCTTTTGAAAGCTGAAACCCTCCCAAATTTGATTTAGGTTATGAAAATAAAGTTGCTGCAAAGCTGAAATATTGATCATTTAATGAACACAGAAAGGTCAGATTTTGGCAAGACAAAAGTTGTGTCGCCCACAGAAAGTAATGTGAAATTCAAACAAATAATTAACTGCTAATACAAAGATATGTTGCATAACATTGGTGAATGAAGTTGTGGTGCTATTAGAGCCATATTTAATATTTTGTGTGACTTCCATGAGCTTCAACAATGATTCATACAATTTATTGATGAAGTCATCAGGAATAGCAAAGAATGCAGTCTTACATGCCTCTCAGAGTTCATCTAGATTCTTTGGTTTTGTCTTCCAAGCTTCCTCTTTTATCCTACCGCAAACATGCTCAATGATGTTTGTGTCTGGTGACTGGGCTGGCCAGTCCTTGAGCACCTTGATCTTGATATTTTAGGCTATTGATATTGCCTTCCACCTTGCAAATGTTTTGCACACCCCCATACTGAATGTAACCTCAGACCAGTAATTTATAAAAACCAATGGATGAATTTAAAGTCAGATTATAAGATTTTATTTACATAACATGGATAAGCGACAGACCTTCTGTCAGGGAGTGTAGAGCAACAAGGATTGTGGGTCAATGCTCGGGCACTAATGCATCAGACAAATTTAAGACACCCCCTGAAAATAAGCCCTTGCCCATTTTTTATTTTGCAGAAAAAAATACATGTATAGTATAAAACTGCAAAATCTAACACTATACAATTGATGCATCCAACCAACATACACCATAAACGTGTTGTGTACAGAGCATTTAAAATGTTGTCTGTGCTGCTCAATTCTTCATCTGGGTAGTGTAACAGAATATATATTTTATACTAAGTTACTCGCTTAAGAAGCTGCATAGAATGTATGATAGACATAAGTTTACATTCAGATGAAGCAGCGACCTTCATTAATACCGGCATTACAAACGTAGTAACTGCTCAATTTTGCAGAAATCAATTGAGCATTTAGGTCGGTAAATAAACACTGAGCCTAAAGGATATTGATGTGATGACTGCATTAGTCTGTAAGAAATTAAGGCGCAGATGTATGGCAGTGTAATATTTAACAATGTGGAAGGCAAATAACTGCTTTTCTGCCAGAAAGTAATCCTGAGGACAGCTACACTGAAATTCATTTTTCCTTACGTAATTGTAAAGAAGAAATGGTTTTGATATTATCTGGAGATTTACTGCATTAAATACTGAATGCATTCAAGCTACCAATTTCAATAGTATCTTTTTGTACACAGGACTCATGGTAGCACGCAAATTTCCTTCTCTCCTCAGGTAATCATTCTTCCAGATATCCCAAAAAGTGTGAAGGGGGCTTCATCGGAGAAAATACCTTTGCCAGAAGTACAAGGATGGGACTGCAGAGGACTGATGTAAAGTTATTTTCTCTGATGAAGCCCCCTTCAGACTGCTGTCCATTCAAGGGAGTGGGTTCATTCACAATTTTGCCTAAGAACACAGCCATGTATCTAAACATTTTCCAAGAGAAAAATTTCCTAATGACCCAGGAGCAATTTGGTTATGAACAATGCTTTATACAGCATGATGGAGACCATGTCACAAGGTAAAAGTGATAACTGAGTGGCTCGGTGAACAAATCATTGAAATTTGGGGTCCACGGGCAGGAAACTGCCCAGCTCTCAATCCCACTGAGAACCTGTGGTCAAGCCTCAAAAAGCGGGTGGACAAACAAAAAAACACATATTGAGATAAGCACAAGCACTGATTAGATCAGTCAGGATTTGGCCTAGAATATTAGAAGTCTTGAACAAGAAGGGTAAACACTGAAAATATTAAGTTTTTGCAAAACCTGATGTAGTTGTCAATAAAAGTGTAAAAACGTATGAAATGCTTAGAATTGTACTTCAGTAACCATAGAAACATCTGACTAATATTTAAAAGCACTGACGCAGCTAATGGTCTAATAACCAAAATTTGTATCAGTCTCATAACGTTTGGCCGCGACTGGATAACAGTTTACTATTATTTTGTAAGGTGTAATGTGAATCATTATAGATGGAGCTAGATATATTTAAAAATATACATTTTTACCAATATGGGACCCTGATCTCCAGATAATCTTGCAGTTACCCTTCTGGCCTGTATTCAACAAGGGAGGACAAAGATGGCCGAAAGAGGAGGTGCCGGTACCAGAGAACGGAGACACCCATCCGACCAGTCTGCACCGCACCGACCATTTAGGTGAGTATTATAAAGTGATTTTTACGTTCTACACAGCGGCCTGGGCTCTTATATAGAGTATTCTGTAATGCTGTATATAAGAGCCCACTCGTGGTGGCCACAGCTTATAGTCACCAAATCTGGTGATAGGTTGCCTTTAAACCATGCTTATATTCTTTCTGGGAAGTCTGGCTGTGTGTGACAACCATCTCCCCACCCAACAGCTGCACTGTCTTGTCCAGGCTGCTTACACTGAATTGACATTTTAGAACGTCAGTGCAGTGTAAGTGCGGACTGCCCAGGCGTATAAAGCATATGTGCAGTCCAGAAGTAGTGATTACTGTGTTTGTGAGGGTCCAACCATTGCTGGGACATCTACTGATCACGAGAACAGAAATGCCCCCATATTATGGAGGTATCGGTGCACGCCATTGATAGGGGACTGCAGAAATAGGAGAGTACAGTGTTCGTCTATTTCTACAGTCCCATAGATAATGAATAAATGGGGAATGTTGGAGCTATGTTCTTAGTAACTGGAGATCCCAGAGGTTTGCCCCCCACCGATTTGCTAGTAATCACTTATCCTATGGATACGTGATATTTTTTATTTTGAAAATAACCCTTTATTACACGTTGTATATATGAGTTCACAGAAAAAAGGAGATCATACTTACCAATACCTGGTCACAATATTAATATACTGCAGGATGCAGCAGGCCCCAAAATAAAAGGAAGGGGTAAAAGTGTAAAATACCAATGGGAAACCACTCACACATCTCATCAGTGGGCAAGTGGTTGTTCATCAGTATTTTGCATCTACGCTGCCTCCATCTTATCATTGTCGGAGCCTGCTGTATCCTGTTAGTGCATTGGTAATGCGACTAGGTATTGATTAGCATGGTCTCGTTTTGTAATGTTTATTTAATTGATGGCCTGCCCTTTTTAGTATATTGCTTTTATGTTGTATATTATATTTTAAACACACAAAATTCAATTTGTATATAAAATAAGATAAGCATGTAGCGAAGATACAACTTTAATAATAAAATAATCAATTTTGCTGATTTCACATTACTGATCATGGGCTCCTGTGAATGTTTCTGTTTTTAAGTTGACTTTGGGGGTTTGTACTTTGTTGATAATGTATCTTTCAGGGTTTTTTTAACAATTAAAAAAAAAAAATCTAATTTTGCACTTTGGTCTCTTCCCCAAGCTCATCCACATTTTTTGTGTGGGTATCTTCTGTACAGTTAATGGCCACACACAAGGAGCCTTGATTTAGACCATAGACTCGTGTCACTATATACCGTAAATATAATTTTTGGTTTCCTGATACACAAAGAATGGTGGCATTTTTTATGAAATTGATCCAGATACTTACGCTCCTTGAAAGCCATAATAGCTGCCAAGCAGTTTTTTATACTGTTCATGAGCGCAGAACTGTATGGCAGCATAGGGGATGACTCGTACCATAGTGGCAGAATTGCCTCTCCAGAGACTCAGGAATCCCTCATTGAGGTAAGTGCGATAGATCAACCTGTAGGCTTCCTGTAAAAGAACAAAAAAGTTATTTGTGCCTGTGCTAATGTGGTTTTATATATATTTATAATCAGTTAGTATTACTTGATAAAGAGGTTCCTTTCTATATGAATAATTATGGTATGCTTTTTTTTAGCTAGGTTATGTGATCTTTTTGTGACCCCCCCAGGAAATTAAATGCCTTTATGTCCTCTGAAGGAGGTCATTAGCTCAATCATCTGAATTGCCGGTGTGATGGAACTGCATGGACTATACAACTGAAGTTCTTCACAAGAGAAAGGGACAGAAACCCTTATCACAGTTAGGCTATGTGCCCACGGGACCTTGTTTCTGCGGATTTTGCCGCGCAAAACCTGCAGATTTTTCTGGATTTTCCAGATAAATCCGCAGGTTTTAGCATGTACAGTCACTCCCCATGTTATCCTATGGGACATGGGGAGTGCTGTGTCCACGCTGTGGAAAGAGCGGCTGCGGAACATGCTGCGGGTGTAGGCATCCGCACGTATAATTGCATGTCAATTATTCATGCGGAATTACCTGCGGATGTCCCTGCCCTCCACTATGGAGATAGAGGCCGGGACGTCCGCAGGTAAGCCGCATGAATGTCCGCATGTTTCCCGCAGCTATTCCGCTGTAATCTAGCAGCTAAAAATAGCTGCGGACGCCGGCGGGCAGCTGCGGGAAACATGCACTCATACCAGCGGATACATCCGCAGGTATGAGCGCCCGTGGGCACATAGCCTTAATGATGATGACTGCACAGCTCCTGTCACACAGTTAAAATTTAGAATATGACAGTTCAGCCTCCTGACTGCATACTTATGTATATTTGTTTATTTAGGAGCATACAGAGGGAAAGCTCAGAGTGCTCCGACAGCAGGCAGAGAAGCACTAGCAGTCTATATCATGCTATGCTGTCCTGATGCATAATGGGATTACAAGAGCAAAGAGAAATAAAATGCAGGGTACAAACTAGAAATCAAGATGAAGCCTGAAGAGAAGCAAAGAGATGGCTGAATTGCAGATAAGCACACCATGCATAACAGAAGTATAGAGTGTGATAGACAACTAGGTTTGGAGTGCAGTGCAGGGATAAAAAGAAAACAAAATCTGGACTGGTTTCTTTCATCCTATTAATTGAATATCCCTGTACATTGTTTGGCCCTATCAGAGTCACATGGCACAGTAGAGGAGGTGGAGGACCTGCTCTGACAACTGAATAAAACAGATTTTGTTTCCCAAGAGAGACTACAGTAAGTACTGAGTGAAAGAACAGCCTACTGAAGCACACTGCAACTACAGAGTGGTACATTTTACTCTAAGCCAGGTATGTGTCTTCAGAAAACACCAAGTATTCCATCATCTTAATCTAATACAGTCTTCTAGTAAAAAAGGAATAGTTGAAAAGCAATGCATCATACAATCCATGCTGCTGAAACCACGAGCAGCATGAATCAGAGCCTCGCTGCACGATTGTAGATAGGTATATTTTCCTTATTTTCCTCTCAAATTGCTCTGGTGTTTCAAAGAGAAAACATAGAAGATCCAGAAGAATATTTAATTGACAAATATACCTGACTGTGATCATACAGCGCGGCTCTGAGTCATGCAGCCTGTAATTTGGCAGCATGAATCGCATCACTTCTTCCCTTTAAGCAATCATCACTCTTACCTTAGCAGAGAATCTGTTTGAAGACACTGGAAATGAGGTAATATCACAGCATTAGTGGTTGGGCACTAGAATTAGCACATCATAATGCACATAATACAGATCAGTGCATGCTGCATGAAACCATACATGGGAAATGTTCAAGGCAGCAGCATATTACTTCATGTGTCTTTTAGTGACATGCTGAATTTCATGTATCCACAGGCACCCTATATAGCCTAATGTTATTGGTTTACATCCACAATTACAAGAATAGAATGTATTTATTACAGTAGACTTATTTTTCCGCAGTTTACAAGAGCAAAGCGATGCCTATCACCGGACTTATTGCTACACCAAGAAAGCAGCTCTTAATGGCATCCAAAGGCTATGTAAACTAAAAGTGGCTTTACGCCGTCAAAAGCCATCCACCAACCACACGTATGATTGACAGCTATTCACAAGAAAGCTTGGGCATCTGTGTCCTCGAGAGAGAAAGGAGAAGAAACCTCTTCCAGACACCTCTGATGGCAGCAAAGGACTGGAAACGTTGAAAGTCAAAATGTCGACTCTGTCTTCCCCAAAATCAGTGATCAAATAGAGAAAGTATATATAACATAGTAGGCTGGCTCTGCCAAAATCAGCATGCGTGGTCTACTATTAACTTATGTGTATGGCGACCTTCTAACTCACCATTGTTGACATATATAAGACATGGTCTGTGAATGATTGAGAAAAAAAATACACTTCTATTACAATAAATACATTGGGCAGGTATCTTCTCTGAGCCTCTCAACAGAACTTATAGGTTTGCTTTACAGCAGCCACAGACCATGGGCAGCAATATACATACTGTTGTAGGCATGCTATGTGATCTGTGCACTCATCACTCTGCAGGGAGGTGGTAGGGGAGCTTTGACCATTATCTAGAGTGAATGATGAATCTAGTAAAACCAGTAAATGAAAATGAGTGGAAATGGAACATTTGGAAACCTTTACCTTGGAAGATGATTTTGGTTCGATCTAACGGGGCAACAGCAGTCTTGGCAACAGCACCCGCCAGAGCTCCAGACATCAAGGAATTGAGGACTTCTTTGTCATTTTTATTTCCTTTCTATGAAAAATACAAAACACCTCAACGTAAGTGATGGTAATACCCTACCCAGTGTAGAAACTTTATGCTTTCTAGCTGATCCACTTTCTCTTTGGTTCAGCAGAATACCATCATAAAAAGGCATCCACTGCTCCACTTGCCCCTTCTTATACCCAATGCCCTGCTGCAAGCACAGACAGAGAGGGAGGGGGCATATCTATTCTGGATGTCCAAGTCTACATACATTACACTAAAATAATATATATATAAAAATTATATTATATAGCCCTCTGGCAAAAATTAACCCCTTCAGCCCCCAGCCTGTTTTCACCTTAAAGACCCGGCCATTTTTTGCAATTCTGACCAGTGTCACTTTGACAGGTTATAACTCTGGAACACTTCAACGGATCCTGGCGATTCTGAGATTGTTTTTTCGTGACATATTGTACTTCATGTCAGTGGTAAATTTAGGCCGATATGTTTTGCGTTTATTTGTGAAAATTTCGGAAATTTGGCGAAAATTTTGAAAATTTTGCAATTTTCAAAATTTGAAATTTTATGCCCATAAATCTGAGAGATATGTCACACAAAAAAGTTACTAAATAACATTTCCCACATGTCTACTTTACACCAGCGCAATTTTTGAAAAAAAAAAAAATTCCGTTAGGAAGTTAGAAGGGTTCAAAGTTCATCACCAATTTCTCATTTTTCCAACAAAATTTCCCCAAAAAAATTTTTTAGGTACCACATCACATTTGGAGTGATTTGAGAAACCTAGGCGACAGAAAATACCCAAAAGTGACCCAATTCTAAAATCTGCACCCCTCACTCTGCTCAAAACCACATCCAAGAAGTTTATTAACCCTTTAGGAGCTTCACAGCAACCAAAGCAATGTAGACGAAAAAATGAAAATTTTACTTTAACACAAAAATGTTACTTTAGCCATAAAAATTAGTATTTTCACAAGGGTATCAGGAAAAATGCATCATAAAATGTATCGTGCATTTTCTCCTGAGTACGCAGATACCCCATATGTGGTGGAAATCAAATGTTTGGGCACACAGCAGGACTCGGAAGGCAAGGAGCGCCATTTGAATTTTTGAGTGCAAAATTAGCTGCACTCATTAGCGGACGCCATGTCGGGTTTGAAGACTCCCCGAGGTGCCTAAACAATGGAGCTCCCCCATAAGTGACCCCATTTTGGAAACTAGAACCCTCATATATTTTTTCTAGATGTTTGATGTGCACTTTGAACCCCTGGGGGCTTCACAGAAGTTTATAACGTTGAGCCGTGAAAAGAAAAAAATTTTTTTTTACCACAAAACTGTTGCTTCAACCAGGTAGCTTTTTTATCACAAGGGTATCAGGAAAAAATGCACCATAAAATGTATTGTGCATTTTCTCCTGAGTACGCAGATACCCCATATGTGGTGGAAATCAAATGTTTGGGCGCACGGCAGGACTCGGAAGGCAAGGAGCGCCATTTCACAGCAAAATTGGTTGGAATTATTAGCGGACGCTATGTTGCGTTTGGAGACCCCCTGAAGTGCCTAAACAATGGAGCTCCCCCACAATTGACCCCATTTTGGAAACTAGACCCCTCATGGAATTTATCTAGCTGTTTAGGGAGCACTTTGAACCCCTGGAGGCTTCACAAACGTTTGTAATGTTGAGCCGTGAAAATATTTTATTTTTTTTACCACAAAATTGTTTTTTCAAACAGGTAGCTTTTTTTTCCACAAGGGTATCAGGAAAAAATGCACCATAAAATGTATTGTGCAATTTCTCCTGAGTACGACGATACCTCATATGTGGTGGAAATCAATTGTTTGGGCGTACGGCGGGGCTCAGAAGAGAAGGAGCGCCATTTCACAGTAAAATTGATTGGAATTATTAGCAGACGCCATGTTTCATTTGGAGACCCCCTGAGGTGCCTAAACAATGGAGCTCCCCCACATGTGATCCCATTTTGGAAACTAGTCCCCCCCCATACAAAAAAAATTAGTTTGGCGAAATAAAAAATACAGACATCAGTAGAAAAAAAAAAAATGAGCGCCTGCCAAGACCAGTGCCAAACGTGAGAGCAATGCACGAGTCTCGCATCGCATCATCCACTGCAGTCTGGAAGCGAGCAACTGCGCTGGATAATGCAATGCAAGAGGGCGGGGCGGCAGATGAGAAAGGGTGCAGCGGATGGAAGATGGGAAAGGGCGCAGCGGGTGGAGGAGCGGCAGAGGATGGGAAAGGGCGCAGCGGATGGATGATGGGAAATGGCGCAGCGGATGGAAGATGGGAAAGGGCGCAGCGGGTGGAGGAGCGGCAGAGGATGGGAAAGGGCGCAGCGGATGGATGATGGGAAAGGGCGCAGCGGATGGATGGGAAATGGCGCAGCGGATGGATGGGAAATGGCGCAGCGGATGGAGGAGCGGCAGAGGATGGGGGGGGAGGTGAGATGGGGATACCTACCTTACAGGATGGATCTAGACAGCAGGATCACAGCAGACAGAAGAGGCAGCAGATGAAGGAGGCAACAGATCGAGGAGGGTGAGAGGGGGCAGTAGATGGAAAATGGGAGAGAGCAGGCAGCAGATCGGGGAGGGGGGCAGAGTCTGATGGGAGAGAGAGATGGCACATGGAGGAGGGGGGGGCCCCGGGGGGAGGGTGGCTTGCAGCACATGTAGGGGGAGGGTGGCTTGCAGCACATGTAGGGGGAGGGTGGCTGGCTTGCAGCACATGTGGGGGGAGGGTGGCTGGCTTGCAGCACATGTGGGGGGAGGGTGGCTGGCTTGCAGCACATGTGGGGGGAGGGTGGCTGAAGCCAGCCACCCTCCCCCCACATGTGCTGCAAGCCAGCCACCCTCCCCCCACATGTGCTGCAAGCCACCCACCCTCCCCCAACATGTGCTGCAAGCCACCCTAACCCCACCCACCCTCCCCCCACATGTGCTGCAAGCCACCCTAAACCCACCCGCCGCCGCCTCCTTCATCGGCTGCCCCTTCTCCATCCGCTGTGGGGGGAGGGTGGACATGCACATGTGCTGCAAGCCAGCCACCCTCCCCCCACATGTGCTGCAAGCCACCCTCCCCCCACGTGGGGGGAGGGTGGCTTGCAGCACATGGAGGGATAGGAGGTGTGGCGATGGAGAAGGGGCAGCCGATGAAGGAGGCCGTGGCCGCCGATCGGGAACAGTGGGGGCCGATTCGGGGGCAGCAGCGGCTGAAAAAGGTGAGTGCGACGGCGGCGGGGACAGTGGCGAGCATGGCGGCGGGGACAGCGGTGGAGCGGGAGCAGCGGCGGGGCGATCGGAGACAGCGGCGGAGACAGCGGCGGAGCGGGAGCATGGCGCCGGGGCGATCGGCGACAGCGGCGGAGCGGGAGCATGGCGCCGGGGCGATCGGCGACAGCGGCGGAGCGGGAGCATGGCGCCGGGGCGATCGGCGACAGCGGCGGAGCGGGAGCATGGCGCCGGGGCGATCGGCGACAGCGGCGGAGCGGGAGCATGGCGCCGGGGCGATCGGCGACAGCGGCGGAGCGGGAGCATGGCGCCGGGGCGATCGGCGACAGCGGCGGGAACAGCGGTGGAGCGGGAGCATGGCGCGGCGATCGGAGACAGCGGCGGTGGAGCGGGAGCATGGCGCGGCGATCGGAGACAGCGGCGGTGGAGCGGGAGCATGGCGGGGGGATCGGAGACAGCGGCGGGGACAGCGGTGGAGCGGGAGCATGGCGCCGGGGCGATCGGAGACAGCGTCGAGGACAGCGGTGGATCGGGAGCATGGCGCCGGGGCGATCGGCGACAGCGGCGGAGCGGGAGCATGGCGCCGGGGCGATCGGCGACAGCGGCGGAGCGGGAGCATGGCGCCGGGGCGATCGGCGACAGCGGCAGAGTGGGAGCATGGCTCCGGGGCGATCGGAGACAGCGGCGGAGACAGCGGCGGGAACAGCGGTGGAGCGGGAGCATGGCGCGGCGATCGGAGACAGCGGCGGTGGAGCGGGAGCATGGCGCGGCGATCGGAGACAGCGGCGGTGGAGCGGGAGCATGGCGGGGGGGATCGGAGACAGCGGCGGGGACAGCGGTGGAGCGGGAGCATGGCGCCGGGGCGATCGGAGACAGCGGCGGGGACAGCGATGGATCGGAAGCAGCGGCGGGGCGATCGGAGACAGCGGCGGGGCGGGCGGCGGGGACAGGGGCGGGCGGCGGGGACAGAAACTTACCGCTCTCCTCGGCTTCCAGGGACGGTCACAGGCCGCAGATCCACATTGATTGGAGAGAGCGGTCACAAGACCGGTCTCTCCAATCAGAGCTGGGGGCGGGTGAAGCATCGATCACCCAGCTCCAGCCAATGGCCAGTGCTACAGCAGCACTGATCAGGGCTGGATTTCAATGTTCCAGCCATTTTCAATGGCTGGAACATTACAGTGGCTGTAATTGGCTGAGCGGCGTTCGTCAGCCAATCACAGCCTCTGTAGGTTCGGGGAGGAGGCACCACCCCTCCTGAGGTCAGGCAGAGGTCCCCTCCTTCCCGAATCCACCGTTTAAGTAAACAAATTTCACTCCCCGGGGCTCCGGGACCGCGATTTCGCCAGGACGTACTGAGTACGTCATGGGTCGTTTAGCACCATGTCACCATGACGTACTCAGTACGTCCAAGGTCGTTAAGGGGTTAAGAGACCACTGCAAAATTGTCAGTTTTTCAGATTTTTCTCTTTTTAGATATATTTTTGAGTGACATGGTGCATTGTCCTGCTGGAAAAAAGCAGTCCTCAGAGTTGGGGAACATTGCCTGAGCAGAAGGAAGCAACTGTTTTCCCAGGATAACCTTGTATTCATACGTCAGAGTTTAATCTGCCTAATTTCTAGAGTAAAGGGCCTGTTACACGCTACGATATATCTAACGATAGTCGTCGGGGTCACTTCCTTAGTAACGCTCATCCGGCATCGTTTGACATATCGTAGCGTGTGACAGCACAATATTGATTTATGAATACTTCCTGAGTTACAATATTAATATTATTGTTTTTTTAATGATTATGAACTTGTTTTCTTTGCATTATTTGAGGTCTGAAAGCAATGCATTGGTTTTGTTATTGTGACCATTTATCATTTTCAAAAAATTCAAAATGTATTGCTTCGAAATTCGGAGACATGTTGTCAGTAGTTTATAGAATAAAAGAACAATTTACATTTTACTCAAAAATATACCTATAAAGAGAAAAATCAGAAAAACTGACAATTTTGCAGTGGTCTTAATTCTTGCCAGACATATACACTATAATATAAATTATATATATATATATATATATATATATATATATATATATATATATATATATATATATATATATATATATATATATATATATATATATATACACATACATACATACATACATATATACATACATACATATATATCTCCATTAATTCCACAGCACGTTACAGAGGACACCAAGTAGCCTGGCAACAGGAGTAGGACGCTCCTTTGTGCAATGTAGAACAGGCTTGGGCCACTACTGCAGGTTATCAGCAAACATCGCTAAGAGTGATTTAGAAAAATAGAGTAGTCTTTAAGAAACAATATTTTGCACATCGGTTGCCAGTGTATGCATCTACCCTAGGATGTCATCATTTTGACAGATTCCATTTTAGGAGGGTCTGCAGGAAATTCCTTACAGACGTAACTAATTAAAGGCCAACCAAAGAACCCCTTATATTTTCTTCAATTTTCATTGCAGCTGAATAATAGTCTGAAAAAGTCACATGAAGACTAGATATTTCCCCCGCCTTGGAAAAATTAAAACCTTCTCCCATGAATGGCTTATTCATTCTAGCATCAGGAAATATATTTCTGTGATATAAACTTGTATGATTGTGTATCTACTTAAAAAAAAAAAAAAGTCTGCATTAAGACTTCACAACACCAAGGAGCTTCTGCAGAGTCAATCGTAACACAAGAACTTCACAAAGGCTCCAAGGACTCCCTTTATAAGGAAGCACAATGACAGACTGTGCTTTACAGTGGCGTTTACCCATTCCTATTTAATAAGGTTATGGCATACTACAACAAGCCATAACATTCAATTTGGTGGGGATGTGAGACTCCACTGGTCACAAGCAAGGGTCCTAGTAAATGTAACTGTTATAGTACCTAGCAATGTGTCACTGTGCACAGAAAAATATGTGAAAAGGTAAAAACCTGGTGACAGGCTCCCTATGAGCTGCGGCCATCACCAGTGATCCCTTATATACAGCTTTCCAGAATACTGTATATAAGAGCCCAGACCGCTCTGTATAATGTAAAAAAAAAAAAAAAGACCTTTATTATACTCATCTAGGGGGTAGTCGGGTCCGATGCGAGTCATTGCTTACGGTCCAGCGCCTCCTCAATCTTCTGTGATCGACGTCCTCCTGCCCAGCCCCGTATACATAAAGCGTCCTGCGTCATCCACACAGATCTCCATTGCGTGCATGCGCAACTTTGATCTGCCTGGCTGAAGGCAGAGCAAAGTTCTGTAATGCACATGTGATGGCAGTCTTTGACCTTTCCTTGTGCCAGCAGGGAGCTGTGAAGGATGATGGCAATCACACAAGATGGAGGAGGCACCAGACAGAGAGCAGCAACACCCATCGGACCGTACCGCCCCCCTAAGGGAGTATAATAAAAGGTGTTTTTTTTTATGTTATACACAGGGCTGCAGAGTCTGTAAGCCAAACCTTCGACTCAGACTCCTCAATTTCCCTTGCACCGACTCCTACATATATTGCTTATAGTTAAGTGAAACATTTATTGTAGTACAATGTGAACATCAGACATTTAATCATTTTTATGATACAATAATCAAGATATTTAGATAGAACATAAAATATATTTATTGGAATACAACTTTAAAAACACAAAAAAACTAATAAATTGTAAATATGTAGTACACTATGTAATATACAGTAGATTACAAGTGTGTGTGTGTGTGTGTATATATATATATATATATATATATATATATATATATATATATATTTTATACACACACACACAGTGTATTACATATTTACAATTTATTCGTTTTTTGTGTTCTAAAGTTGTATTCCAATAAATATATTTTATGTTCTAATTATCTTGATTATTGTATCATAAAAATGATTAAATGTCTGATGTTCACATTGTACTACAGTAACTTTTTCACTTAAATATAAGCAATATACTAAATATTATTTAGTATGTTTTTGTTGAAAACAGTTTTTTTTGCCACTTACATAGTTTTATGTAAAACACTACATAATAAACTATGTAATACACTATGTAAGTGGCAAAAAACAGTTTTCAACAAAAACATAGTAAATAACATTTGTGCAGTCTATGAATTTGTTGTAAGAAATAGAATTGCCTCCATCAGATCCTCCTTCATAGATGACCTCAAACCTGACCTAATCATTTTAAGGCTAGAGAACAACCTCTCTACGGTAACTTGGGTTGGAGGCAAAGCTGTAACCACATGGGCAACATCTCTAACAATTTCCGGGTGTAAAGAAATTACCTCATGCACATTTTTTTTTTTGTTAAAAAAAACATGTTTTAAAATTTTAATAAAAAAAAACGGGGAAGCAATAACTTGTTCAAAGAATTAGACAGTGTACATGAGATTGATATGCTCAACATTCGAGCAGTGTACCTTGCAGATTACTATAGTGGTAGTTACAACCTTTTTAATTTAAGCTATAAGAAAAAAAGGAAAAGAAGACATGTACACAAAGAAACAATGAACCATGAGTGAGAATGTGAACCACTCCACAATTACGCCTCTGATGGTATCAGCCACCAATTCCATATACCGTATTTTTCGGACTATAAGACGCACCGGACTATAAGACGCACCCTGGTTTTAGAGGAGGAAAATGGGAAAATAAAACTTTACGTGGTCATGACACACTGTTATGGGGCGAGGATCTGCTGCTGACACTGTTATGGGGGTAATGTCCCCAAATTCTCTACTTAGGTACCCCATCCTGGTAATGATCCTCCTGCCTTGTATATGATCCTGCTATAAACCCCCATCCAGCCTGTTCACATACCCCCCCATCCAGCCTGTTCACATTACCCCCCCCCCCCATCCAGCCTGTTCACATTACCCCCCCATCCAGCCTGTTCACATTACCCCCCCTTATCCAGCCTGTTCACATACCCCCCCATCCAGCCTGTTCACATACCCCCCATCCAGCCTGTTCACATACCCCCCCCATCCAGCCTGTTCACATACCCCCCCATCCAGCCTGTTCACATACCCCCCCATCCAGCCTGTTCACATACCCCCCCATCCAGCCTGTTCACATACCCCCCCATCCAGCCTGTTCACATACCCCCCCATCCAGCCTGTTCACATACCCCCCCCATCCAGCCTGTTCACATACCCCCCCATCCAGCCTGTTCACATACCCCCCCATCCAGCCTGTTCACATACCCCCCCATCCAGCCTGTTCACTGTTCACATACCCCCCCCATCCAGCCTGCTCATATACCATCCTGGTATATGGCCTGTATCCCATAGCACAGAGAAAAAAACTAAACGTTTATACTCACCTTTTCCTCACTCCATGCAGCACCGATCATCTTCCTCTGTGCGCCACTGACCTGTGTGTGTGGAGCCGTTCCCCTGCTGCATTGCGATGTCTTCCTGTCTGTGCAGATCAGCTGACCAGCTCAGCACAGATCAGCTGACCGGCACAGACAGGAAGACATCGCGTGCTGCAGGGGGGCGGCTCCACACACAGGGACGGGTGAGTGTACTGATTCACTGCATCCCGCGCTGGTAATGACGCGCGGGGGGCAGTGAATACAGCCGCACATGATCACTCCAGGCTGTAATTGCCAGGGGTGATCATGCGGCCGGCTCTTTGCTATGCGCACATCCCCGCTCGTCCTCCCGCCCACCTGTCAGCGCCGGCTTCTGCACTGAGAGATGGGCGTGCATATGTAATGAGCGGGCCCACGTGGTCACGGCAGGCGCTGCTGCTGCCTGCTCGTGCCCCTGATGACCTGCAGCACCCTCATTCCCAGCCGCAGCCCTATAGTCAGACCATAAGACGCACCCCCAACTTTCCCCCAACATTTGGGGGGAAAAAAGTGCGTCTTATGGTCCGAAAAATATGGTAATGCACATTAAGTAATTGCTGATGTCCCTAAAGCCCCCAATGTCCCCCCAGGTCTTCCAGACAGTACCATTCCGTATGGCAAAAAGGACTGACTATTTTCAGAATATCCTGAGGACTATAGTGGAACCCTACAAACTGTTTCCACAGCGGAAAAACTTTCCCTGCTGATTTTTCTTTGCTCCTTTCAGCTTCTAGCAATTCCAGCCCTAATAATTGTTTCATTTGAGATATTATTGATCCCATTGATGGAATATTTGGTTTAAGCCACTCGCTAAAAAGATTTCGTAAAGCCACAATTAAAAATGTGTGAATATTTCTAGGGATCTTCACTTTGTCTATCCCAAGTTGAGATTCAGATTCAGGGGGACGAAGCTGATGGAAAAGCAAAGCCTCTGGCGATTGTGGAAGTTTTGTTCCCCAACATGCCTGGATCTGGTCTCTTATTTGCTTCCAGTAAGTTACTACTTCTGTGCATTCCCACACCCCGTGCCAAAGGTTTATAAAGGGAACCTTACATTTAGGACATGCTGTAATTCTGTCAGAGCAACTAAGGGAAGGCGGTATGTTAAATCCATACAGCGCTGTGTGCATGAGTTTAAAATAAGTCTCCCTCCATCTCTCACACAAGATGGATTTTCTCACCACTCCCCAGCCTTGCAGTATTGTCTCAGCTATATCCAGATCTCCGGTCCACCTCTCCCATGTCCTGAACAGTTTACTTTGTCTTGCTTTCAAAAATTTGTGTCTTATGTTACCATACAGTGAGGAAATGCTCACCATCTGGGTGCATTGGCCAATAATTTCATCTAGGGCATGAGAGGTAGCTTCCTTTTCTAACTGTCTGAGTCTGGATTGACAGAAAGACCGGAGCTGCAGGATCTGCATGAAATGCTTACTATGTATCTGGAATTTGACCATGATTTCTTGTGGAGACATCCATTTTTTTATCCTCTAAACTCATAATACTCCTCGCCTTCCGTAAATGGTCACTTGTCTGTCCAATTACCGTCCCGATCTCTGCTCCCTGGTGGAATTCGGGGTGGCCAAATATTGACATATGTTTCGAGATCAAGAAGGGGAGTTGGAAAGATTTCCTTACTATTTTCCAGCACATTATAGTGTCCCTTAGTAGAAAGGAGGATTTTACCAACTGTGGTAGTTTGGCTTGTTTAGTGTGGATAAGAGCAGTTAGGTCCCAAGGGGCAGCTAACTGTCATTCTAGATGTGTGTTTGAGTAACAACTCGTGTCGTGCATCCAATCCACCACATGCCTGAACAAAGAGGCGATATTGTAAGCCCGTATGTTTGGGAAATTAAGCCCGCCTTCATTTCTTAATAGCATCAATTTTTCTACAGCGATTCTGGGTATTTTACCTGTCCAAATAAAGTGTGTAAAGGCCTTCTTCAATTTGTTTATGTCTGAGTGTTTTAAAATCGGGGGTAGGGTTTGCAAGGGGTATAGGAGTCTGGCAAAGCTAATCATTTTGATCAAATGACATCTACCCAGAAGGGATATTGGTAAGTGATGCCACCTTTGCAATTCCTGCTCCATGCCATCCAAATACTTGTCAAAGTTAAACTCCTCATCTGATGAGGATGAAGATATGGCAGCAGTAGCACTGTCAGGCCCCAAGTCCTCTTGCGCCTGGCAGTCCTGTAGCTGCTCATCCTAATTGCTACCTCACGCAAAGCTTCTTTTCCTTTAGTAAGCTGTTGATCATCAAGCAGTATACGATGACTTGGGTCCACATAAACAGCTGCCTGAAGAATTTTATTTTCCAATAGCTGTGTCTCTCTGTTTCATTGAAGCAGAAATGCCATGTGTGATTAAACCTCCTCTTTGGGACAGGCAAAATAGCAAGTTCTTCCACTCTCTTATGAAAGTGCCAGGAGTTAAATCCTCAGCTTGTAATTTTTTAGTCACGGAAAATGGGTGATTAAGCAATTCCTTCAATTCAGCCACCTGTGTCCATTGACCTTCATTTAAGGTTATTTGAGGATTCACCATATCTATAAGCAATGATATTAGTTCAAGCAATCAATCAGTCATTAAATAAGTGCTGCCCCACCGAGTGGCTTGATCAACAATTGCCCGTTTCCCAGCACGTCTCTTCAAGATGGAATCAACTTTAGGGGTTCTGGCGGCAATAACCAATTTCCTCACTTTTCCAATCAGATTTCCAGCATGTCCACCCAGTTTCACACATCCGTCTTTTCGCCGGTTTGGTGGATGCGGCGCACGCCAGTACAGTACGATACAGTACAGTGGCAGCGCCAGAGCTTCCGGGTCACATGAAAGCATGTGACCGTCGTTTGTCAAGATGCCACTGTACTGTATATACTGTACTGGAGTGCGCCGCATCCGCCAAACCGGCGAAAAGACGGATGTGTGAAACCGGGGTCCCTCTTGAAGACGCTCTCTTATTGCCAGCTGCAGCGTGTGCACAACACAGCGCATGTGATGAATATGAAAGAGTTTTGAAGCAGCTTCAACAAGATCATCTAATCCTAAAGTATCATTTTGCTGTTCTTCTGTTGTAATATCTGTTTGTTCCTCAGTTACATGAGCAGCGCTGTGGCTCCATCTCACACATACTGAATCCTAAATTTTCTTCTAGCGGTATTTCATTACTCTCATTCATTAGTTTAATTGTGCTTCTGTTTGAAACATTGTCCTTATAGCAAGAACCTGATCTTTTTTGAGTTCTTTTTCTACTAAGGCCTGGAGAAACTGGCTGGTGTGATGAGTTTTACTATCTTTTACTGCCAGTGTCTTACTAACAATTTCTTTGTTGTCACAAAAATATCGAACATTGATGGCAAAATAATTCAGTGAAATGCAGTGACTCTGGCATCCAGCAAAGGCAATGGGTGAAAAGATAGGACATTCAGACAGCGTTCTGTGAGGATCCTCACAAAGAATGACCATGTCAGTTTGTGGTGTTTTTCTAATCTGCTTTTGCTATTGAAAGCATTATTTATGAGCTCAAAAACCTTTCAGGTGATGCGGTTTTTTAAAAAGCTGATCTGCTTTTGCAGCTGAAAAAAACGTATCCTCAAAAAACGCAGCAAAAACGCTGTGTGTGAATGTAGCCTTAGATCAGGAATAGAACATACATTCATAGGACATTTCATAACCTTTCCCAAATTCCTATGAAAAAATATTCAGCACATTCTGCATTGCACTACTGTCCCCAATTTATTATATATTTTAGGAGTCGGAGTCTGCCCATTTTATACAGACTCTGACTCCACCAAAATGAACTCCTACTCCACAGCCCTGGTTATACAGAGGGGCCTGGGCTCTTAGATACAGTATTCCAGAATGCTGTATATAAGGGATTACTTGTGGTGGCTGCAGCTGTTAAGGGAAAAACCTGGTGACACGTTCCATTTAAGATGCAGCAGTATCCAATTAGCTCTGTTGGGCCAATAGGGCTCATGCAGATGCCCGTACAAGACGGTCCGAGCATGGACTGTCCACAGGTCTAATGACCTGAGCGTGTCATAGGAATCAGTGAAGCTGAGGATGTCACATTCAAGTCAGGAGAGCCACTACCAGTCCGTTCATTGCAGTCCATGCTTGGACCGTGTTGCAAGAGACCTTACTATGAAGATTGGTGGGGATCTTAGTATTCAAACCAATAACGATCAGTAAGTGATAACTTAGTCTAGTCATGGGATGTCACTTAATATAGGGGAAAAGCCCTTTAACCCCTTCACGACCATGGACGGATATATTCATCATGGAGTGTGTCCCGTTAAGCCCCGCCCCCTGCCGCGGGCAGGCGGCGTTGATCGGAACACATCAGCTGTTTTCAACAGCTGAGGTGTGCCTGCATGTTACGAGTGGAATCGCATTCCACCAGTAACATTAACCCCTTACATCTCGCTGCCAAAGTCTGGCAGCGAGATCTATATGCGCGCGGCCATGATTTTTACTTACCACCGCCCCCACCGGAAGTCAAGTGAGTGATCACGTGACTTTCGGTGGTTGCCATCGTAGCACAGGGTCATGTGGTGACGCCTGCAGCCATGAAGTTTCACTTTAGTTTTCCCTCGGCCGGGACCAGAGTTAAACAGGAAGTGACTGAATCTGCTGTTTACAGCTGTATAGCTGTGATCAGCAGATAGATAAGAGCGATCGGATTGCTGATCGCTATAGCCCCCTAGGGGGACTAGTAAAATGAGAAAAAAAAAAGTAAAAAGTTCAAATCACCCCCCTTTCACCCCATTGAAAATTAAAGGGTTAAAAAATAAATAAATATACACATATTTGTTATCGCCGCGTTCAGAAATGCCCGATCTATCAAAGAAGGGAATTTTGTTTACTTACCGTAAATTCCTTTTCTTCTAGCTCCAATTGGGAGACCCAGACAATTGGGTGTATAGGCTATGCCTCCGGAGGCCGCACAAAGTATTGCACTAAAAGTGTAAAGCCCCTCCCCTTCTGCCTATACACCCCCGTGCTCCCACGGGCTCCTCAGTTTTGGTGCAAAAGCAAGAAGGAGGAAAAGAATTATAAACTGGTTTAAAGTAAATTCAATCCGAAGGAATATTGGAGAACTGAAACCAATCAACATGAACAACATGTGTACACACAAAAAAACAGGGGCGAGTGCTGGGTCTCCCAATTGGAGCTAGAAGAAAAGGAATTTACGGTAAGTAAACAAAATTCCCTTCTTCTTTGTCGCTCCATTGGGAGACCCAGACAATTGGGACGTCCAAAAGCAGTCCCTGGGTGGGTAAAATAATACCTCGTGATAGAGCCGTAAAACGGCCCCTTCCTACAGGTGGGCAACCGCCGCCTGAAGGACTCGTCTACCTAGGCTGGCATCCGCCGAAGCATAGGTATGCACCTGATAGTGTTTCGTGAAAGTGTGCAGGCTCGACCAGGTAGCTGCCTGACACACCTGCTGAGCCGTAGCCTGGTGCCTCAAAGCCCAGGACGCGCCCACGGCTCTGGTAGAATGGGCCTTCAGCCCTGAGGGAACCGGAAGCCCAGCAGAACGGTAAGCTTCGAGAATTGGTTCCTTGATCCACCGAGCCAGGGTTGATTTGGAAGCCTGTGACCCTTTACGCTGGCCAGCGACAAGGACAAAGAGTGCATCCGAGCGGTGCAGGGGCGCCGTCCGAGAAATGTAGAGCCTGAGTGCTCTCACCAGATCTAACAAGTGCAAATCCTTTTCACATTGGTGAACCGGATGAGGACAAAAAGAAGGTAAGGAGATATCCTGATTGAGATGAAAGGGGGATACCACTTTAGGGAGAAATTCCGGAACCGGACGCAGAACCACCTTGTCCTGGTGAAACACCAGGAAAGGGGCTTTGCATGACAGCGCTGCTAGCTCAGACACTCTCCGAAGTGAAGTGACTGCTACTAGAAAAACCACTTTCTGCGAAAGGCGTGAGAGAGGAATATCTCTCATTGGCTCGAATGGTGGTTTCTGAAGAACCATCAGCACCCTGTTCAGATCCCAGGGTTCTACCGGCCGCTTGTAAGGAGGAACGATGTGACAAACCCCCTGCAGGAACGTGCGTACCTGTGGAAGTCTGGCTAGGCGCTTCTGGAAAAACACAGAGAGCGCTGAGACTTGTCCCTTAAGGGAGCCGAGCGACAAACCCTTTTCCAGTCCAGATTGAAGGAAGGACAGAAAAGTGGGCAAGGCAAAAGGCCAGGGAGAAAAACCCTGAGCAGAGCACCACGACAGGAAAATTTTCTACGTCCTGTGGTAGATCTTGGCGGACGTTGGTTTCCTAGCCTGTCTCATAGTGGCAATGACCTCTTGAGATAACCCTGAAGACGCTAGGATCCAGGACTCAATGGCCACACAGTCAGGTTGAGGGCCGCAGAATTCAGATGGAAAAACGGCCCTTGAGATAGCAAGTCTGGTCGGTCTGGTAGTGCCCACGGTTGGCCGA
Organism: Anomaloglossus baeobatrachus; assembly: GCF_048569485.1. Classification (NCBI taxonomy): domain Eukaryota; kingdom Metazoa; phylum Chordata; class Amphibia; order Anura; family Aromobatidae; genus Anomaloglossus; species Anomaloglossus baeobatrachus. The sequence goes on along the minus strand of NC_134353.1, from coordinate 483,452,581 downwards.
CCGTGAGATGCCACAGATCCGGGTACCACGACCGCCTCGGCCAGTCTGGAGCGACGAGGATGACGCGGCAGCAGTCGGCCCTGATCTTGCGTAACACTCTGGGCAACAGTGCCAACGGAGGAAACGCATAAGGGAGCTGAAACTGCGACCAATCCTGAACTAAGGCGTCTGCCGCCAGAGCTCTGGGATCTTGAGACCGTGCCATGAACGTCGGTACCTTGTTGTTGTGCCGGGACGCCATGAGGTCGACGTCCGGCACCCCCCAGCGGCAACAGATCTCCTGAAACACGTCCGGGTGAAGGGACCATTCCCCTGCGTCCATGCCCTGGCGACTGAGATAATCTGCTTCCCAGTTTTCCACGCCTGGGATGTGAACTGCAGAGATGGTGGAGGCCGTGGCTTCCACCCACATCAAAATCCGCCGGACTTCCTGGAAGGCTTGCCGACCGCGTGTGCCGCCTTGGTGGTTGATGTATGCCACCGCTGTGGAATTGTCCGACTGAATTCGGATCTGCTTGCCTTCCAGCCACTGCTGGAACGCTTTCAGGGCAAGATACACTGCCCGTATTTCCAGAACATTGATCTGAAGCGAGAACTCTTGCTGGGTCCACGTACCCTGAGCCCTGTGGTGGAGAAAAACCGCTCCCCACCCTGACAGACTCGCGTCCGTCGTGACCACCTCCCAGGATGGGGGTAGGAAGGATTTCCCCTTCGATAATGAAGTGGGAAGAAGCCACCACCGAAGGGAAGCTTTGGTCGCCTGAGAGAGGGAGACGTTCCTGTCGAGGGACGTCGGCTTCCTGTCCCATTTGCGTAGGATGTCCCATTGAAGAGGACGCAGGTGAAACTGCGCGAAAGGGACTGCCTCCATTGCTGCCACCATCTTCCCCAGGAAGTGCATGAGGCGCCTCAAGGGGTGTGACTGGCCTTGAAGGAGAGATTGTACCCCTTTCTGTAGTGACCGCTGCTTGATCAGCGGAAGCTTCACTATCGCTGAGAGGGTATGAAACTCCATGCCAAGGTATGTCAGCGATTGGGCCGGTGTCAGATTTGACTTTGGAAAATTGATGATCCACCCGAAACTCTGGAGAGTCTCCAGGGTAGCGTCGAGGCTGTGTTGGCATGCCTCTTGAGAGGGTGCCTTGATCAACAGATCGTCCAAGTACGGGATCACCGAGTGACCCTGAGAGTGGAGGACCGCTACTACAGTAGCCATAACCTTGGTGAAAACCCGTGGGGCTGTTGCCAGGCCGAACGGCAGTGCCACGAACTGCAGGTGTTCGTTTTCTATGGCGAAGCGCAAGAAGCGCTGGTGCTCTGGAGCAATCGGTACGTGGAGATAAGCATCTTTGATATCGATCGATGCAAGGAAATCTCCTTGGGACATTGAGGCGATGACGGAGCGGAGGGATTCCATCCGGAACCGCCTGGTCTTTACGTGTTTGTTGAGAAGTTTCAGGTCCAGGACTGGACGGAAAGACCCGTCCTTCTTTGGGACCACAAACAAGTTGGAGTAAAAACCGTGGCCCTGTTGCTGAAGAGGAACAGGGACCACCACTCCTTCTGCCTTCAGAGTGCCCAGCGCCTGCAGAAGAGCCTCGGCTCGCTCGGGAGGCGGGGATGACCTGAAGAATCGAGTCGGGGGACGAGAGGTGAACTCTATCTTGTAACCGTGAGACAGAATGTCTCTCACCCAACGGTCTTTTACCCGTGGCAGCCAGGTGTCGCAAAAGCGGGAGAGCCTGCCACCGACCGAGGATACGGAGTGATGAGGCCGAAAGTCATGAGGAAGCCGCTTTGGTAGCGGCACCTCCGGTGGTCTTTTTAGGACGTGACTTAGACCGCCATGCATCAGAGTTCCTTTGATCTTTCTGAGGCCTTTTGGACGAGGAGAATTGGGACCTGCCCGCACCCCGAAAGGACCGAAACCTCGACTGCCCCCTCCTCTGTTGGGGTATGTTCGGTTTGGGCTGGGGTAAGGATGTATCCTTTCCCTTGGATTGTTTGATGATTTCATCCAAACGCTCGCCAAACAATCGGTCGCCAGAAATTGGCAAACTGGTTAAGCGCTTTTTGGAAGCAGAATCTGCCTTCCATTCCCGTAGCCACAAGGCCCTGCGTAGTACCACCGAATTGGCGGCTGCAACCGCCGTACGGCTCGCAGAGTCCAGGACAGCATTAATAGCGTAAGACGCAAATGCCGACGTCTGAGTGGTTATGGACGCCACCTGTGGCGCGGACGTGCGTGTGGCTGCGTCAATTTGCGCTTGACCTGCTGAGATAGCTTGTAGCGCCCATACGGCTGCGAATGCTGGGGCAAAAGAAGCGCCGATAGCTTCATAGATGGATTTCAACCAGAGCTCCATCTGCCTGTCAGTGGCATCTTTGAGTGAAGCCCCATCTTCCACTGCAAGTATGGATCTAGCTGCCAGTCTGGAGATTGGAGGATCCACTTTGGGACACTGAGCCCAACTTTTGACCACGTCAGGGGGAAAGGGATAACGTGTATCCTTAAGGCGCTTAGAAAAACGCTTATCTGGACAAGCATGGTGATTCTGGACTGCCTCTCTGAAATCAGAGTGGTCCAGAAACATACTCTGTGTACGCTTGGGAAACCTGAAACGGAATTTCTCCTGCTGAGAAGCCGGCTCCTCCGCCGGAGGAGTTGAGGGAGAAATATCCAGCATTAGATTGATGGACGCAATAAGATCGTTCACTATGGCGTCCCCGTCAGGAGTATCAAGATTGAGAGCGGCCTCAGGATCAGAATCCTGATCAACTGTCTCCGCTTCATCAACCAGAGATTCCCCCCTCTGAGACCCTACACAATATGATGATGTCGAGGGAAATTCTAAGCGAGCTCGCTTAGTCGGTCTGGGGCTGGGGTCTGTTTCAGAACCCTCAGCCTGGGACCCATGAGATACCCCGGGAGGACATTGTTGGTCCAACTGAGGTGGGCCAGGGAACAAAGATTCAACAGAGTCCCTGTGCTGAGATACCGGCCTGGACTGCAAGGCTTCTAGTATCTTAGCCATAGTCTCAGAGAGTTTTGCAAACTCCGTCCCCGTCACCTGGACAGTGTCAGCAGGTGGCTCCCCCTGGGCCCCTCTTAGCAGAGGCTCTGGCTGAGTCAGTGCCACAGGGGCCGAACAGTGCACACAATGGGGGTCAGTGGAACCTGCCGGTAGCGGGGTCGTACATGCGGCGCAGGCAGCATAAAAAGCCTGTGTTTTGGCACCCCTGCCTTTCGTGGGCGCCATGCTATTATCTTCCCTGAGCAACACAATAGGGTATATAGCCAGAAATCAACTGTGCACCATACAGTGTAAAATATATATACCATAAACATATAATGTTACACTACTGCACAATGGGGCTAGCACCACAGGTGCTGCTTACCACCCGTTTAAAGCGGTTGTGAGGCCACCAGAGTCCCTGCCTGGGTCTCCCAGACTTTGTCCCCCTCTGCAGCGTCCGAGGAGCTGACAGGAATGGCTGCCGGCGTCCTGAGGAGAGGAGGGAGCCGTGGGCGTGACCCAGAAAGTGCGGGAACTGGTGCCCGCACTGTGCACAGTGAGGGGGGTGGAGTATGCAAAGCATGCTCCAGACCTCAGTGCTGCTCGTTCTGTGCAGCGTCCCGCCCTTCCCCTGCCTGTCAGGGCTGGGGGTGGGAAGAAAAGAAACTAGGCCGCAAAAAGCCGGGGACTCTAGTAATGAACGCGGCCGCCGTAAAAGCGCGGCCGGCGTGGAAGTCCCCGGCGCACTACAAGTCCCAGCCGCGCCGCGGTGTTTCCATGGCAGCGGCGGTCAGTGCGGCAGTCCCTATACATAAACACACTCAGCAACGCTGAGTGTGTAATGGCACATATTAACCCGGTCAGCGCCGCGGTCCCCGGTGCACTAGCACACCCAGCAAAGCTGGAGTGTTGCTGTGCGCTGTCCCCACAGGGATACAGAGTACCTCCGAGTAGCAGGGCCATGTCCCTGAACGATACCCGGCTCCTATCCAGCAGGCTCCACAGGAGTTGTGGATGAAGCACGGTCTCAGTGCCTGGAGACCGATAGGATCCCACTTCACCCAGAGCCCTGAGGGGGATGGGGAAGGAAAACAGCATGTGGGCTCCAGCCTCCGTACCCGCAATGGATACCTCAACCTTAACCACACCGCCGACAAGAGTGGGGTGAGAAGGGAGCATGCTGGGGGCCCTATATGGGCCCACTTTTCTTCCATCCGATATAGTCAGCAGCTGCTGCTGACCAATCTGTGGAGCTGTGCATGCATGTCTGCCTCCTTCGCACAAAGCAAAAAAACTGAGGAGCCCGTGGGAGCACGGGCGGTGTATAGGCAGAAGGGGAGGGGCTTTACACTTTTAGTGTAATACTTTGTGCGGCCTCCGGAGGCATAGCCTATACACCCAATTGTCTGGGTCTCCCAATGGAGCGACAAAGAAATATAAAATCAATTAATCTAATTGGCAAACGGCGTAGTGGCAAAAAAATTCCAAACGTCAAAATTACGTTTTTTGGTCGCCACATGTTTTACGCAAAATGCAATAACAGGCGATCAAAACGTAGCATCTGCGCAAAAATGGGACCGTTAGAAACGAAAGCTCGAGACGCAAAAAATAAGCCATCACTGAGCCATAGATCCCAAAAAATGAGAACTCTACGGTTTTCGGAAAATGGCACAAAACGTGCGCCACTTTTATTGTACAAGCTTGTGAATTTTTTTAACCCCTTCGATACAAGTAAGCCTATACATGTTTGGTGTCTACAAACTCACACTGACCTCAGGCATCATACCCACACATCAGTTTTACCATATATTGAACACCGTGAATAAAACATCCAAAAAACTATTGTGCCATCACACTTTTTGCAGTTTTTCCACACTTGGAATTTTTTTGCTGTTTTCCAGTACACCATATGGTAAAACTTATGGTTTCATTTAAAAGTACAACTTGTCCCGCAAAAAACAAGCCCTCATATGGCAAGATTGACGGAAAAATAAAAAAAAGTTACGGCTCTCAGAATAAGGGGAGCAAAAAACAAAAACGGAAAGTGCCCCGGGCTGAAGGGGTTAAAGAGGACATGTTATTTGCTAAAAAAAATAATTAAAAAAAATCCCTGAACTACTCCAATTCTACTTATTTCTATTTTGCATTGTTCGCTTTTGTAGTGCAATATGTGAAATGTCTAATTGCTGTCCAACTCGGCCTTTTTTTCAGAGTCTATTCTGGGGCATGTGTTTCATCCCTCCAAGACGCTGTCAATTACAGCTCAGTGGCTGATTTAGCAGTCTATCAGTCTCAGATGCTGCTTAGCTGCAAAGAGCATCATCTGTGAGGTGGAGTAAAAGTGTTTGCACCCAGAAAAGACTGAAGAAATGCAGAGATTTCACATACCATACGCCAAAAGGTAATAAAAGTGAGTATCAATGGAGCAATGCAGTGCAAAACTGATAAAAGCAGCAGAATAAGGAGCGTCCAGAGATTTTTACAAGGTTATTTTACTCAATTTTTTAAGCAAGTAAGGCTGCGTGCCCATGATCAGTGTTTATAGCGTTTTGGGCATAGCATGCTTCAGCTGTGTCCAAAACGCTGCATTGTACAGTACAACCACAGTGGATGGGATTTCTAGAAATCCCATGCCCACTGTGCTTGTGTTTTCCGTAGCAAACACTGACCTGCGGTGCGCCTTTCCAGACTGCAGCATGTCAATTGCTTGCTGCGGATTCGCATGTATTTGCCTGCGGAGGAGACTCGTGGCCCCGCAGGTCAGGACGCAGAGAGTCCAGGACGCAGCAAGTCCTGATCATGGTCACATACCCTAACAGGTCTTTTCTAAGGGGAATATGTCAGCAGGATTTCATCCCCAAACTATTTACAGGAGCCTGTATCTTCTCCACCAATACCTTTACATGGCCAGTCCATTTATTCATTCATTACTGAGAAATCAGCGCTTGAATTAATATGTAATTGAGGCTGTAAGACTATTTGTAGTGTTGAATCCTTTGTTATTACAGTTCTATTCCCAGCCCAAAGAAGCCTCCTGAGGAATATCATAGGATTACGCCTTCACTTCCTAGAAACGATCAGCATGTACATCTAAGCTGAGTGCTTGTGTTAAAGGGAACCTGTCAGGTGCAATATGCCCCCAGAACCACACTACACACTAGCATAGAGAAAGATCTTTAGAAAAAAGTATTTCTAAAGATATTTTATCTTATGCTAATGAGACCAGGGACTAGTCCCAAGGGCGTTGTCTCCCCCGACTAATCCGCCCTCTTAGCAAGCCCACAGGGGTGTACTAACATGCAATTCAATGCAGCGTCACCATCGGTGGCACACGTACCTGTGTTTGCTGTGACCACGCTTCTGAATGCCGGGCACTTCCGGTCATGCGCAGTATGAAGCCGGGTGTACGGGTCCCAGCTTCTGACAGGTCTAGTGCGCATGTCTGGAAGTGCCCAGCATTCAGAAGAGCAATCACAACGAACGCTGGTGGCGCTGCATTGATTAGCATGTTAGCACATTAGCACGCCCACAGGGGTGCACTAAGAGGGTGGACTAGTCGGGGGATATAATGCCCTTGGCACTAGTCCCTGCTCTTATTAGCATAAGATAAAAGATCCTTAGAAATACTTTTCCTAAAGATCTCTTTATCTATGCTAGTGTATACAGGGACGGTTAGGCAGGGATTAGCAATATACACCCAGAACTGCACATGGCTCTATGCATATTGCACCTGACAGGTTTCCTTTAAGTAGAAGTTTAGATTAACATTACTTGCCACTATTCTAAAGCCTAGGTCACACGTAGCGACGCAGCAGCGATCACGACGACGATCTGACCTTATCAGGATCGCTGCTGCGTCGTTACATGGTCGCTGGTGAGCTGTCAAACAGGCAGATCTCACCAGCGACAAGTGACCAGCCACCAGCCAGCAGCGACGCGTGGAAGCGATGCTGCGCTTGGTAACTAAGGTAAATATCAGGTAACCAAGCAAAGTGCTTCGCTTGGTTACCCGATATGTACCTTGGTTACCAGCGCACACCACTTAGCGCTGGCTCCCTGGACGGACTCGTAGCCAGAGTACACATTGGGTTAATAAGCAAAGCGCTTTGCTTATAGTTAACCGATGTGTATCTTGGCTACGTGTGCAGGGAGCAGGCAGCCGGCTTCAAGAAGCGGAGGACGCTGGTAACGAAGGTAAATATCGGGTAACCAAGGAAAAGGCTTCTTGGTTACCCGATATTTGCCTTGGTTACCAGCGGCTGCAGAAGACGGCTCCCTGCACATTCAGTTCGTTGCTCTCTCGCTGTCACACGCAGCGATGTGTGCTTCACAGCGGGAGAGCAACGTCCAAAAAAATGGTCCAGGACATTCAGCAACAACCGGCGACCTCACAGCAGGGGCCAGGTTGTTGCTGGATGTCACACACAACAACATCGCTAGCAAGGTCGCTGCTACGTCACAGAAAATAGGGACTAAAGCTGGTGTCACACTAAACGACAACGACGTCGCTGTTACGTCACCATTTTCGGTGACGTAACAGCGACCTTGTAAGTCGCTGTTATGATCGCTGCTTAGCTGTCAAACACAGCAGAAGCAGCGATCATAAGGTCGCTGTGCTACATGTTCAGAGAGCAGGGAGCCGCGCTTAGCGCTGGCTCCTTGCTCTCCTGCAGCACACATCGGGTTAATTAACCCGATGTGTGCTGCAGCTACATGTCACAGTTCAGAGAGCAGGGAGCCGCGCTTAGCGCTGGCTCCTTGCTCTCCTGCAGCACACATCGGGTTAATTAACCCGATGTGTGCTGCAGCTACATGTCACAGTTCAGAGAGCAGGGAGCCGCGCTTAGCGCTGGCTCCTTGCTCTCCTGCAGCACACATCGGGTTAATTAACCCGATGTGTGCTGCAGCTACATGTCAGTGCAGAGAGCAGGGAGCCGCGCGCACTGCTTAGCGCTGGCTCCTTGCTCTCCTTGCTACAGTATACATCGGGTTAATTACCCGATGCATACTGCAGCCACATGTCACAGTGCAGGAGCCGGCACTGGCAGCAAGAGCGGAGGCCGGTAACCAGCGTAAACATCGGGTAACCAGGGAAAGGTCTTCCCTTGGTTACCCGATGTTTACGCTGGTTACAGCTTACCGCAGCTGCCAGTGCCGGCTCCTGATCGCTTCATTTCGTCGCTCTCTCGCTGTCACACACAGCGATGTGTGTGTCACAGCGGGAGAGTGACGACCAAAAAATGAAGCTGGACATTCAGCAACGACCGGTGACCTCACAGCAGGGGCCAGGTCGTTGCTGGATGTCACACACAGCGACAGCGACGGGACGTCGCTGCAACGTCACAGAAAATGGTGACGTAGCAGCGACGTCGTTGTCGTCGTCGTTATGTGTGACACCAGCTTTAGCAGCGACGGCGTCGTCGCTGTCGTTGTGTGTGACATGACCATTAGGCAAGCTTATCATGTCTGAAGATATGCTAATGCAGCAGTACCACATTAAATCTCTATCTCCAGGTGGTAAACCTGGCCTGTATATTTTGCTTACTCCCTTACCTCTGACATCATAGCAGAAGGCAGTACGGTGCGTGCGCCATTTTTGCTTAGACCCACTTGGCTTTCTTTAATACCATTCTCCATACCACGATTGTTCCTAAAATAAAATTAAAAAAGATCCACTCCTAAGAAAAAGAGAAGGGAAAGTTTCAATAAATCAAACAGAAAATCAGCTTAGCTTTTAGGAACAACCACATCCCACAAATTAGTAGACCCACAACAGGACATAGACTATATACAAATAGGTGCATAATTCTGCCTTAAAAGCTTTAGTACTGGCTTTTTCTAAATTCAAGACAAATCAGTCAGATATGCCATAAACCTCTGAGACACTTACTATTCCACAAAATGAAGAAGCAACAGCACTATCAGCTCACCTAAATCTTTCCCATGTGCAGAAAACTTGCAGGACAGGTCTAGGCAAGTGAATTTCTGCTGCCGTCCCTTTATTCTCCAAACCTCATGGGTTCAGGTCAAACCACCATCATTCTCATACCTCCCAACTTTTGTAGAAAGGAAAGAGGGTCTGCGGTGCAAATTTTGACCAGCCCTAAGCCACACCCCTAGCCACACCCATTTGTCAGTAAGGGTCATTCAGCAGATGCCCCGGACTGTTCGTTAATAGTCATAACAGCCCGAATTTTCTTATATGTGTCACTATATGACATGTTGCTTATTTGTGTCTATAAGGCCGTGTTCACACGTTGCATAAATTCTGTTTCTTTTTGTTTCTGTCTGCACCAAACTACACAATAACAATCTTCTGTTTTTTCCATTTTTGCTGCATTTTTTCTGCCTTCTCTCCATTATTTAATGTGTTTTTGGTTCAGATGTGAATCTGCGTTTTTAAGTGTTTTTATTGTACAGAGAAGCTTTTTCCTGCATTTTTTTTTTAAGCTCCACATAGAAACCTCCAGAGAAAAAAAACCTCAAAACCGCAGAATTCAGCGGTGTCTTCCCATGGGATCACATCCACTTTCCTTGGACAAATAAACAGCAAAATAAATGTGCAAAAAAACAGCAGAAAAAAAAATGCAGCATTTACACTACATGTGAACACAGACTAATTGTCCAAGCAAAGTGGATGAGACGTCATGAAATCTCCGTCCCTGGTGTCTAAAAGACGCCGCTGAACTGTGCGGATTTGGAGTTTTTTTTCTTTATAAGCTTCAGGATTCACATCTGCAACAAACATGTATCAAATAAGGGACGATGCATGAAAAATACTGCAAACACGCAATAATCAGAGAACATTGTTATTGCGCTCGTGGTGCGGACACCTGCAGAATAAAATGCAGCATTTACACCATGTGTGAACACTGCCTCAATACATTTTTATTACAATGTTTATGGGTTTTAATAAAGAAAAATAAATTGCGCTTTTTTTTTCCACGCCATTTACCGATCCCCATCAATAATTGGATCACTGTTGTTCGGGTCGTTACGATTACAGGGAACCAAATATGTCCATGTTATTTGCTGATTTGTGATTTTTTTTTTTGTTTTATAAAATAAACAAGTGTAATAAAATTACATTCTATTTTTTCTTATTACGGTACTAATTTTATTAGAAAAAGGAAAAAAAAAACCCAAAACTTTTCCTCTCCCTCTAAAATACAGAACATAGAGATGCTGCTGTGTACAATGGAGCTCTATGTCCTGTGTAATCTGCTGTGTAATCAGAGGCTGCATTGTAGATTCATCTATATAACATCCTCCCTCTTACATCATCATTTCTAGTGGCTCAACAGCTAGAAAAGCTAGGAGGCTGCTGGACACATGTTTGAAACTCGATGGTTTGAATCCAAAGTGGTGAAAATAAAGCAAACATTTTTATAAATAAATATATTTGGATTTTTTCTCATTTCTTTATAGTAGTTTTATGGGAACAAATTATTTTGACTCTTTCCTTCACCTACAAAGAGATGCAGTATTTATCTATCATGTATCTATTATATATCTATCCCTCTGTCTATTATATAGCTGTCTATTATCTATCATGTATCTATACATATCTATCCCTCTATTATCTATTATATATCTATCATGTACCTCATGTATCAACTATCCATCTATTCATGCATCATGTATCTATTATATATCCATTATATATATCCATCATGCCTCCCTCCCTCCAGCCATCATGCCTGCCTGCCTCCCTCCCTCCAGCCATCATGCCTGCCTGCCTCCCTCGAGCCATCATGCCTGCCTGCCTCCCTCGAGCCATCATGCCTGCCTCCCTCCCTCCCTCCAGCCATCATGCCTGCCTGCCTCCCTCCAGCCATCATGCCTGCCTGCCTCCCTCCCTCCAGCCATCATGCCTGCCTGCCTCCCTCCCTCCAGCCATCATGCCTGCCTGCCTCCCTCCCTCCAGCCATCATGCCTGCCTGCCTCCCTCCCTCCAGCCATCATGCCTGCCTGCCTCCCTCCCTCCAGCCATCATGCCTGCCTGCCTCCCTCCCTCCCTCCAGCCATCATGCCTGCCTGCCTCCCTCCCTCCAGCCATCATGCCTGCCTCCCTCCCTCCAGCCATCATGCCTGCCTCCCTCCCTCCAGCCATCATGCCTGCCTCCCTCCCTCCAGCCATCATGCATGCCTCCCTCCCTCCAGCCATCATGCATGCCTCCCTCCCTCCAGCCATCATGCATGCCTCCCTCCCTCCAGCCATCATGCATGCCTCCCTCCCTCCAGCCATCATGCCTCCCTCCCTCCAGCCATCATGCCTCCCTCCCTCCCTCTATCCATCCCTCCCTCCCTCTATCCATCCCTCCCTCCATCTTTGTAGCTGAATAATCTGCTTCTGGTTTCTCTACTGCAATACAGAGGTCAAGATTACCAAATCTTCCTATTTCTTTCATTACAGGCAGTAGCTCACTGGTAGAGCTGCTGCCTACGGATAATGAGTTCACGAGTTCGAGAAGATGAGAATTTAATTCAATTTATTCACTGCACTAAGGGGAGGAGCCAGGACAACAGCTGTGAGCCACGGGACTGTGGGGGAGAGCTCTCAAATCGGGACAGTCCCGCAGAATCCAGGACAGTTGGGAGGTATGATCAATCTAATTATCACTTTATGGGAATATCTACTTAAAAAGGGGGTATTCTTAAATCTGAAAGTTCTCTTATCAAAAGTATAGGGGATAACTTTGTGATTGCTGGGAGTCCAATTGCCATGGCCTCCAGTGATAGAGAAGTGGGGCTCTTAAGAGCTTTGGCTGAATACAGCGGAGGTTGAATATGCACAATTCCTCTCCATTAATTTCAATAGGAACGCCGAAGATCAGCCGATAGATGCGCTCGGCAATCCCTAATGCTTCCATTAAGAATTAATGTAGCGGTAGTGTGCATGAATGACCTCTGCTCCATTCACTCTGTAGTAACAAACTAGTGGCAAGTAGTTCACCAGTAATCATCTAGATCCTGCCCAGTCACTGAGAAGAGCAGTACCAACTAAGCCAAACAACGCACTAGATTCCCCCTTGTGTATGTGTGTCATGGGAGGAATTTAGAAATTGGTGAGTTATCTCCCTAAAAATCGGAAAGGGGATCACGTAATGACTGCTGGGTTCCTCAACCTATTCCGAGGAGGAGGCTCAGGAACACAGGCTCTACAGTCTAGTCTTAAAGGAAATCGGTCAGGAGGTTTTTGCTATGTAATCTGAAGACAGCATGCTGAAGCAGTTAATACACAGATTTCATCGATGCCTCTCAGTCAGTGATGTTGACTCACAATCCAGAAATGTCAGTGGCTGGATGAAAGATAGAAGAGTTTGTCTGGATCCCAGAAGCCCACTCAACTTTTATGCACACGCTGCTTACAAGCAAACAGGTCACAGGTGAGGATGTTACCTTTATTAGCCATTCAAACCCATTTGTGCCAACTTCTGTGCATGTTATCAGGCCACCAGAGTATGTGACCTTTTCATCAGGGTCATTTCGATGTTTTTGGTTGTCATTTTGATTTAAAAAGATAAAAACAAAGTAGTTTAAAAAAATTAAAAAAATTGTGCTATTCATATTCTTTGAAAAAATGCCAAGAAAACAGAAAAAATCTGCCGGGTTATGTAAACTTTTGAGCACAACTGTAGATCAGTTGTAGTAGTGTCATATGCAGACTTGCATAAGGGTCATTCCGTGTCAAGTGGACCAGTGGTCCCCACTCGACCTTCTCAGATTTTGCTGAAAATTTATAAGGATGTACATGTATGTTTGAAAAGAGGTTCTGTAATTTTTAGGGCCAGATCTCAAATATATTGGGCACTGTTGACCTTTCACTGGAGGCCCCCCCCAAGGCTGCGGCTTGAGCTAAGAGGATTTTGCAAACTTTGGCACATAGCCATTAGAGTTCTATACTGGCTATGATGCTGAAATTTGGCATACTAGCTCAACTTTTACTGCTAAACACGATAAAATTATTACCGGCTATGACAAAACAATATTTTGTCCGCAATTTTGTGTCAAAGTAGCTTGTAAAACGCCTCGCATAAAATTTATGCCAAACTTTGCCCATATATAACTCAAGACCAAAAACCAATAGGAACTGGTGCTTTACCCTGTACAACAAACATCTTCATGACTTTGCATTGCTGCAATATCACGGTCAAAGCATATGTATTTGTGGAAATATTCACACCCACATATGATGACAAACTTTAAAAAAACGAATTTTACCTATTTTTAGGTCAAATTTCTCAAAAAGGGTACCCCTAAAATATATTAATTCTGTTATCATTAGAAAGAGCACATTTTTCTCTACAAGGATCATTGGGGGTATTTTTGGAGTCTCTCCATTTAAGAAAAGAAAAAAGGCCACTGAACATGGTGTTATTTATTAATACGCAATGAATGCTAACTGCAATATTCAAACCCTTGCGTTGGTCCATGGTGGTTATACCACAACCAATTCCCTAAGAATTGGTCTTATAATGCTATTAAGAATTGTAATAATGCTGTCTTTCGAGAATTGGCAGCCCCATCGCCTAGGAGCCATGGCCGATAGCCGTGCAAGGCAAGTCGCGGGTGGTCTCTTTATCGCAGGTTCCAAAGCCTGAGGGTGGGGGTCTTTGCCTAGGATCCCAAGCCTAATATTGGGTTTCTTTTGTTAGTTCCCAAGCCATAATGTTCAGTCTAAGTGGTCTGGAATTGTTGCTTCAGTGATGGATCTGCAGCCCAGTACAAAAATTTAAAACATTTTCTCAACTTGTGCCACCACAATGCTGATTTCAATATCAGCGCTGAATGGAATTTGTTTTGGTACCAGTCATGGAAAGTCGCCCTGTGATGGGATTGGAGGGACAGCAAAGAGGTTGGCAGCTCGTGCCAGTCTTCAACGCCCAACTGAAAACCAAATACTGACCCCGGTGGATTTATTCAACTTTTGCAACGAGCAACTGCATAGAATCAAGGTTTTTTTTTTGTTCCAAAAGAGAAAATTGACAAACTACGGGTAGTTCAAGAGGAAAGGTTCAAAGATGGACATGCAATTGCTGGAACAAGAGAAAATCACCAGTTTGTGCCAATTGATGACAAAAAGATTTGCATTTCAAGGGTGTGAAATGACCCTTCATCTTTCATTGCCCATGTAGATGGATCTGTCAGATCAGAAATGCCTTTTGTGCCAATTGCAAACCTCCAGCCAGGGCAATACATTGCCTGCATTTACGATAGGAACTGGTGGATTGGAAATATTTCTGAAATTTCAGTCGACGACCATGATGCATTAATACATTTTATGCATCCTCATGGAGCAGCTAGCTTCTTTCACTGGCCTGTGAGAAATGATACATGCCGGATTCCCGAGCAGTCGATCATTGCAATAATTCCAGCACCAGCTGCAACAGCAATGGGCCGACAATACAGCTTCTCTGAACCCATTATGTTGCAAATTCAGCAACAATTCCAGACCACTTAGACTGAACATTATGGCTTGGGAACCAACAAAAGATACCCAATATTAGGCTTGGGATCCTAGGCAAAGACCCCCACCCTCAGGCTTCGGAACCTGCGATAAAGAGACCACCCGCGACTTGCCTTGCACGGCTATCGGCCATGGCTCCTAGACGATGGGGCTGCCAATTCTCGAAAGACAGCATTATTACAATTCTTAATAGGATTATAAGACCAATTCTTAGGGAATTAGTTGTGGTATAACCACCATGGACCAACGCAAGGGTTTGAATAGTGCAGTTACCATTCATTGCGTATTAATAAATAACACCATGTTCAGTGACATTTTTCTTTTCTTAAACTGAGAGACTCCAAAAAAAAAAAACAAAAAAAAAAACAATGATCCTTGTAGAGAAAAATGTGCTCTTTCTAATGATAACAGAATTAATATATTTTAGGGGTACCCTTTTTGGGAAATTTGACCTAAAAATAGGTAAAATTCGTTTTTTTAAAGTTTGTCATCATATGTGGGTGTGAATATTTCCACAAATACATATGCTTTGACCGTGATATTGCAGCAATGCAAAGTCATGAAGATGTTTGTTGAACAGGGTAAAGCACCAGTTCCTATTGGTTTTTGGTCTTGAGTTATATATGGGCAAAGTTAGGCATACATTTTATGCGAGGCGTTTTACAAGCTACTTTGACACAAAATTGCGGCCGAAATATTGTTTTGTCATAGCCGGTAATAATTTGATCGCGTTTAGCAGCAAAAGTTGAGCTAGTATGCCAAATTTCAGCATCATAGCCAGTATAGAACTCTAATGGCTATGTGCCAAAGTGTGCAAAATCCTCTTAGCTGAAGCCGCAGGCTTGGTGGAATCTCCAGTGAAAGGTCAACAGTGCCCAATATATTTGAGATCTGGCCCTAAAAATTTACAGAACCTCTTTTCAAAACATACATGTACATCCTTATAAATTTTCAGCAAAATCGGAGAACGTCGAGTGGGGACGATTTTTAAAACTGGTCCACTTGATGTGGAATGACAAACAACAGTGGTATGGAGCAAAGTTTGATGTGCGTTTCACCCAGCTTTGTCAGGGGGCGCGACGCAGGGCGGCACATTGCGCTATACCACTGTTATGCATTTCTGCACATGACACTACTCTTAGGTTGGGTTCACACATAGCGACAGCGACGTCGCTGTTACGTCACCATTTTCTGTGACGTAACAGCGACCTTGTAAGTCGCTGTTATGATCGCTGCTTAGCTGTCAAACACAGCAGACGCAGCAGCGATCATAACGTCGCTACATGTGCAGAGAGCAGGGAGCCGCGCACACTGCTTAGCACTGGCTCCTTGCTCTCCTAGCTACAGTACACATCGGGTTAATTAACTGCGGGGCAGGAATCCCGCAGCAAAACATGCAGCTGTCAAATTCCGCATAGTGTGCACAGGATTTTTTTTTCCCCATAGGTTTTGCTGGTGATTCACTGCAGAGATGTTATGAACATTTTCTGCAGCGAAACATGCAGCAAATCTACAGAAAATCCGCAGCAAAATCCGGTAAGTGCGCACAGGGCCTAAGGATCTGATGCTTACATCTTGGTAGCAAATACCAAAGAACAATACTGATTAATCTTGGGTTATTTACAGTGTATAGAACAAAATAGTTCACAGAAAATACACTACATAAAAGGTGTTACTTTTATTGATTATTTTAAAAAATAGAAAAAAAAAATTTGTATCTTCAATAGGTCAGATTTTGATTAATATCCAGTAGATTGTTTCTTGGTTTTTGCAGTGTCAGATCTATATCTGTATTTTGTTATTAAAGAGACTCGATCACCAGGTTTTTGCCACCTAATCTAAGAGCAGCATAATGTAGGGGCAGAGATCCTGATTCCAGCGATCTGTCACTTACTGTGCTGCTTAGGGTGGTGTCACACACAGCGACGACGACAACGACGTTGCTGCTACGTCACCATTTTCTGTGACGTTGCAGCGACGTCGCTATCGCTGTGTGTGACATCCAGCAACGACCTAGCCCCTGCTGTGAGGTCGCCGGTTGTTGCTGAATGTCCAGCTTCATTTTTTGGTCGTCACTCTCCCGCTGTGACACACACATCGCTGTGTGTGACAGCGAGAGAGCAACGAAATGAAGCGAGTAGAGAGAAGGAGCCAGCGTCTGGCAGCTGCGGTAAGCTGTAACCAGGGTAAACATCGGGTAACCAAGGGAAGACCTTTCCCTGGTTACCCGATATTTACCTTCGTTATCAGCGTCTGCAGCTCTCACGCTGCCAGTGCGCGGCTCCCTGCTCTCTGCACATGTAGCTGCAGTACACATCGGGTAATTAACCCGATGTGTACTGGAGCTAGGAGTGCAGGGAGCCAGCGCTAAGCAGTGTGCGTGGCTCCCTGCTCTCTACACATGTAGCACAGCGACACGTGTCGTTATGATCGCTGCTGCTTCTGCTGTGTTTGACAGCAGAGATTTTCTCGCATTGCACTCATCCATTTTAACGCTCGTGTGAGCGTACCCTACCATCTACTTGCTTACCAATTTGGGGGTATCAGGTGACTATAGATTTTATCTCAGAGTAACGTATTATGTAATGTATTGTCTGTGAATTATTCATATGCCACAGGACACCTCCATCGGCGTTATTTTGGCATCACAAGGTTGTCTTACACAATTTTAGGCCAGCGTCTTAGTGATATGCTTGATCAGTTTGGAATAATAATTCTTATTTATATAGCGCCAACATATTCCGCAAGACTTTGCAATTCATATCAGTAAGTGTGTGTAGTGAATATATGGCCAAGCATATGGTTTAAAAAAAAAAAAAAAAAAAAAAAGAGGAAAACTTTAATGTAAGATGAATAAACCTCCATCGCAATCTTACTGTCAGTGATCAACTTGGAAAAAAACCTGGCAATTGTTCTATAGAAGGCTCCGAGCCAGTACATGCTGCCATTCAGACAGCGCGGCCATGTTTGGCATTTTGTCACTTGTCTCTAGATCAGCAGAGGTTGCAATGACATTACTAAAGTCATTAAATGAACCCTACGTACTTGTCCTTAGTCAGGTGTGACCGGGCATAAGACGCGCACTATTAGCACTGTTCCTCACTTACAGCACTACTTACTATTTGCAAACTTGGCAGCCAGTCCCCGCCATTATGCCAACACTTTCTTGTACTGAATTCAAAAACTGGAACGGAAAATTCCTGCAAACTCTGAATCACACACCTCACCTAAGGATTAGTAAGAACTGAAATCATGTGTCCGTCATGTTCTCCTATTTTTCCTCCAAAACAAAAAACAACAGTTTTCCTGTAACAGGATCAACACTGTCACCTACAACCAGCGGTGCATGAAACTGATCCTGCGGGATGGTATGCACCGTACTGTCGGTAGGGCACTGCGACATTTTACAGGAACGCATACTATACCCTACATGACCCAGAAGAAACACCGGATCGAGAAAGGGATCTCACCAGTTGTCTATCAGCAGATATAGTTTTTCTTACATCAGGAGGCTGAAAATTACACAGACCTGCTTCCAGATGAGAGCAATATCTAGTCTAGATAATATATGAGCCAAGGGTGCCATACACTTAGGGGCACTTTGCACACTAGGACATCACAAGCCGATGCTGCGATGTCGAGCGCGATAGTCCCCGCCCCCGTCGCAGCAGCGATATCTTGTGATTGCTGGCGTAGCGAACATAATCGCTACGGCAGCTTCACATGCACTCACCTGTCCTGCAACGTCGCTCTGGCCGGCGACCCGCCTCCTTCCTAAGGGGGAGGGTCGTGCGACGTCACACGGCAGGCGGCCAATAGGAGCGGAGGGGCGGAGATGAACAGGATGTAAACATCCCGCCCAAATCCTTCCTTCCGCATTGCAGCCGGGATGCAGGTAGGAGATATTCCTCGCTCCTACGGCTTCACACACACAGCGATATGTGCTGCCGCAGAAACTAGGAACAACATCGTACCTGTCTCTGCACCGGCATTATGAAAATGTCGGAGAATACACCGATCATATGATAACGACGCTTTTGCGCTCATTAATCGTATGTAAAAGGATTCACATACTGCGATGTCTACAGCGACGCCGGATGTGCGTCACTTTCGATTTGACCCCACCGACATCACACCTGCGATGTCGTAGTGTGCAAAGTACCCCTTAGGGTCCCGTTACACATAGCAACGTTTCAGCGATCCCGACAACGATACGACCTGGTCATAATTGCTGGTACGTCGCTACATGGTCGCTGTTGAGCTGTCAATCAGGCAGATCTCCACAGCGACCAGCCATCAGCCACCTGTGTAACGAAGGCTCCCTTCTTACTCAAAACCAACGCTCGGTCTTCCACCGTCAAACACACCGATGCGTGCTGCACAGCGAGACAAACAAGTAAAAAATGGTCCTGATAGTTGCAATCAGCGACCTCGCAGCAGGGGCCTGCTCGCTGCTGCTTGTCACAACACAGCGATATCGCTGGTGAGGTCACTCATACATCACAAAACCTGTGACGTTTCAGTGATCTCGCTGTTTGTGACGGGGGCTTTAGCAGCAGCCCATCTCCCTCTCCTCACCAGGGGTGCTTGGTAGGATTCCTTCAACAATCATTTCCATATGGCAAGGTGAGCAGCGCTAGATGACGTAGAGTCATACAGGTCATGAAGGATATCGCTCAGTGTGACAATGTATCATCATCGCGCCCATCTCCAACTGGGGGAGTGAGTGACTGGAGAAGCCCTACAGTTATTAATAGTTGCCCTATACCTAGTTATCCTTCTGGACACACACACACACACTATAACAATTGGAAATGCTCTTGTCAATAGGGCAATTTCTTTCACATTGTTTACTAGAGATCTAGAATGCAGATTTTGTAACAAAAGACGTGATTTTTCTCAGAGCGACCTGCCCAGGAGATAAGATCCCCACCAATTACTCAAAATAAAAGAGCTCAGAAGAGCGCTGCTCAGGAGGCTGGAGGGCGCTGCTCATCCAGGTGCTCAGGAGGCTGGAGGGCGCGCGCTGCTCATCTAGGTGCCCAGGAGGCTGGAGGGCGCGCGCTGCCCATCTAGGTGCCCAGGAGGCTGGAGGGCGCGCGCTGCCCAGGAGGCTGGAGGGCGCGCGCTGCCCAGGAGGCTGGAGGGCGCGCGCTGCCCAGGAGGCTGGAGGGCGCGCGCTGCCCAGGAGGCTGGAGGGCGCGCGCTGCCCAGGAGGCTGGAGGGCGCGCGCTGCCCAGGAGGCTGGAGGGCGCGCGCTGCCCATCTAGGTGCCCAGGAGGCTGGAGGGCGCGCGCTGCCCAGGAGGCTGGAGGGCGCGCGCTGCCCAGGAGGCTGGAGGGCGCCGCTCTTGCATGTAATCTGGCAGTGTAATCTAGGGGGGGGGCTCTTCCCTATATTACGGCAGTGTAATCTAGGGAGGGGGGGGGCTCTTCCCTATATTACGGCAGTGTAATCTAGGGGGGGGGCTCTTCCCTATATTACGGCAGTGTAATCTAGGGGGGGGGGGGGCTCTTCCCTATATTACGGCAGTGTAATCTAGGGAAGGGGGGGCTCTTCCCTATATTATGGCAGTGTAATCTAGGGAGGGGGGGCTCTTCCCTATATTACGGCAGTGTAATCTAGGGAGGGGGGGGGCTCTTCCCTATATTACGGCAGTGTAATCTAGGGGGGGGGGGGGCTCTTCCCTATATTACGGCAGTGTAATCTAGGGGGGGGGGGGGGCTCTTCCCTATATTACGGCAGTGTAATCTAGGGGGGGGGGGGGGCTCTTCCCTATATTACGGCAGTGTAATCTAGGGGGGGGGGGGCTCTTCCCTATATTACGGCAGTGTAATCTAGGGGGGGGGGCTCTTCCCTATATTACGGCAGTGTAATCTAGGGGGGGGGCTCTTCCCTATATTACGGCAGTGTAATCTAGGGGGGGGGGGGCTCTTCCCTATATTACGGCAGTGTAATCTGGGGGGGGGCTCTTCCCTATATTACGGCAGTGTAATCTAGGGGGGGGGGGGCTCTTCCCTATATTACGGCAGTGTAATCTGGGGGGGGGGCTCTTCCCTATATTATGGCAGTGTAATCTAGGGGGGGGGCTCTTCCCTATATTACGGCAGTGTAATCTAGGGGGGGGGGGGCTCTTCCCTATATTACGGCAGTGTAATCTGGGGGGGGGGCTCTTCCCTATATTACGGCAGTGTAATCTAGGGGGGGGCTCTTCCCTATATTACGGCAGTGTAATCTAGGGGGGGGGCTCTTCCCTATATTACGGCAGTGTAATCTAGGGGGGGGGCTCTTCCCTATATTACGGCAGTGTAATCTAGGGGGGGGGGGTGTCTTCCCTATATTACGGCAGTGTAATCTAGGCGGGGGGGGTCTTCCCTATATTACGGCAGTGTAATCTAGGGGGGGGGTCTTCCCTATATTACGGCAGTGTAACCTAGGGAGGGGGGGGGGGGTCTTCCCTATATTACGGCAGTGTAATCTAGGGGGGGGGGGGGTCTTCCCTATATTATGGCAGTGTTATCTGGGGGGGGGGGCACTTCCCTATATTACGGCAGTGTAATCTAGGCGGGGGGGGGGGGGGGTCTTCCCTATATTACGGCAGTGTAATCTAGGGGGGGGGGGGGGTCTTCCCTATATTACGGCAGTGTAACCTAGGGGGGGGGGGGGGGGGGTCTTCCCTATATTACGGCAGTGTAATCTAGGGGGGGGGGGGGTCTTCCCTATATTATGGCAGTGTTATCTGGGGGGGGGCACTTCCCTATATTATGGCAGTGTAATCTAGGGGGTCGCCCTATATTACGGCAGTGTAATCTAGGGGTCTTCCCTGTATTAGCGTGGGGTAAACTAGAGGTGTATTATGTTATTATTGCAGAGCAATTTCAAGGAGTTACTTACCCATTTGTATTATGGCGGTGTAATCTAGAGTCGTACCCTGTTGACTGTATTATGGCAGTGTAATCTCATGGTGTTCTGGTTGGTATTAAGGCAGTGTAATCTCAAGGTGTTCCCTATCTGTATTATGACGGTGTAATCCAGAGATGTTCCCTGTCTGTATTATGGTAGTGTAATCTCATGGTGTTCCCTGTCTGTATTATGGCAGTGTAATCTCATGATGTTCCCTGTTGACTGTATTATGGTAGTGTAATCTCATGGTGTTCCCTGTCTGTATTATGGCGGTGTAATCCAGAGATGTTCCCTGTTGACTGTATTATGGTAGTGTAATCTCATGATGTTCAAACAGTTGTCCCAATTAGTCATTTTTGACAATTAGGCTATGTGCGCACGTTGCGTACAAGCCCTGCAGAAATTTCTGCAGCGATCTGAAGAGCACATGTGCGCTTTAGATCGCTGCAGAAATGTCCGTAGTGAGCGCCGATTCCATGCGCTCTGCCTGCAGCTCCTGCCATAGACAGAGCAGGAGCTGCCGGCAAAGCGCAGGAAAGAAGTGACATGTCACTTCTTTTTGCGCAGCGCTTCGGCAGTAGCCGAAGCGCTGCGCTCTTAGACGCCACGTGCGCACGGCCCCTGCACAATCTCCATAGACTGTGCAGGGGCCGCAGGACGCATGCAGTTACGCTGCGCTACAAAGCGCAGCGTAACTGCATGTTTTTACGCAACGTGCGCACATAGCCTTATAAACATGAGAAGGGCACACCCTGTTGGGATCTCCTGGTATACTGTTATGGTTAATATTTTATATTAAGTTTGATTATCATTTAAGCAATTTATATATCTATATATCTTTGATAATTTTGTCCTTTTATATTAGCTTCATAAGTGTTATTCATAAAAGCAATAACACAGGGTGTACTCTTTGTTATAAAGATGCTTTTGTCTCAAATGTCTTTGTTAATGAAGGTCCAGAAAACTGGACAGAACTAGATTTTTAGGAATGCAGCAGGATCCATAATTTACGATTTTGTTATTTTCAACCTATATACCCATTTAAGGTAATCTATTAAGTCATGCCCCTTTCTTTGTGATAGTAATAAAACTAGTGTCTTGGGCATCTGAGGGTCAGACAAGCCTAGCACACTGACACAATTGGCTGTGTGTGTGTCCTTGTTCTCCGATCGATCGACCAACTTGATTTAGTTAACACTGGCAAACGTGTGAGACCATTTGTCTTTCTCCTATAGCTTTTTTTTGTATAGCAAGGTTTCCACGACAATACAAATTAGAAACATTAGAAGAAATTAGTCAATTTTCGGTAATATGCATCGAATATTTTCTGGTTCACATTCCAATCTCAGTTTGGAGCTGTAGGGTACGTTCCCACGATCAGGAGGTTCTGCACCATCTCTACACGTCAGATTACTCGTGGTTTTTCCATCACGTTTTTGGTGCTACATTTTTAGGCTATGTGACGACATGTGTGCGCTCTGCGCCGCAGCATAATGTCACTGCATGTCCGCTTCAGAGCGCAGCTGAAAAGCTCAGTTCTGAAACTTTGGTGACTGCAGAATTCGCGCGCTCTGGATGCTGCCTCTCCCTATAGACAGAATGGAGACAGCATGCAGAGCGCATGAAGGAAGTGACATGATGCTTTTTAGAACGCAGCGATTTGGCAGCATGCAAATCGCTGCGTTCTAAAACGAAACAATTGCATGGATTATGCACAATCTTCATAGATTGTGCAGGGGACGCAGGACGCATGCAGTTACGCTGCAGAGTAATACGTAGCGTAACTGCATGCAATACGCACACGTGGGCACAGAGCCTTAATGCGTTTTTGATTCTGCATTGTTTTGTCTGTTTGGCGTGTCATTCTTTAAATCAAGCCGTTCTGATTCTAAAACTTCCTGGTCTTGACATGATTAGGCTATGTGCCCACGTTGCGTTCTGTCCTTGCAGAAATTTCTGCAGCCATCTGAACAGCACACGTGCGCTTCTAATCGCTGTAGAAACAGTGTGTACTGAAAAGCCGATTTCATGTGCTCTGGATGCAGCCTCTCCCATAGACAGAGCGGGGGCTGCATGCAAAGGGCATGAAAGAAGTGACATGTCACTTTTTAGAACGCAGCGCTTCGGCAGTAGCCGAAGTGCTGCATTCTAATACGCCACGTGGGCATGGATTAGGCATAATCTTCATAGATTGTGCTGGGGACGCAGGACGCATGCAGTTATGCTGCAGTGCAGAACGCAGCGTAACTGCATGCAAATACGCAACGTGCGCACATAGCCTTAGGTACGGCTTACATGCGTTTTTGTGGCATAGCAATGTGTGTCTTACCAGCGGCCACTCGCCTGTGGGCGCACACACCTTCGCAGCGCACTCGCCTGTGGGCGCACACACCTTCGCAGCGCACTCGCCTGTGGGCGCACACACCTTCGCAGCGCACTCGCCTGTGGGCGCACACACCTTCGCAGCGCACTCGCCTGTGGGCGCACACACCTTCACAGCGCACTCGCCTGTGGGCGCACACACCTTCACAGCGCACTCGCCTGTGGGCGCACACACCTTCACAGCGCACTCGCCTGTGGGCGCACACACCTTCACAGCGCACTCGCCTGTGGGCGCACACACCTTCACAGCGCACTCGCCTGTGGGCGCACACACCTTCACAGCGCACTCGCCTGTGGGCGCACACACCTTCACAGCGCACTCGCCTGTGGGCGCACACACCTTCACAGCGCACTCGCCTGTGGGCACACACCTTCACAGCGCACTCGCCTGTGGGCACACACCTTCACAGCACACTCGCCTGTGGGCACACACCTTCACAGCGCACTCGCCTGTGGGCACACACCTTCACAGCGCACTCGCCTGTGGGCGCACACACCTTCACAGCGCACTCGCCTGTGGGCGCACACACCTTCACAGCGCACTCGCCTGTGGGCGCACACACCTTCACAGCGCACTCGCCTGTGGGCGCACACACCTTCACAGCGCACTCGCCTGTGGGCGCACACACCTTCACAGCGCACTCGCCTGTGGGCGCACACACCTTCACAGCGCACACACCTTCACAGCGCACTCGCCTGTGGGCGCACACACCTTCACAGCGCACTCGCCTGTGGGCGCACACACCTTCACAGCGCACTCGCCTGTGGGCACACACCTTCACAGTACACTCGCCTGTGGGCACACACCTTCACAGCGCCTGTGGGCACACACCTTCACAGCGCACTCGCCTGTGGGCACACACCTTCACAGCGCACTCGCCTGTGGGCACACACCTTCACAGCGCACTCGCCTGTGGGCACACACCTTCACAGCGCACTCGCCTGTGGGCACACACCTTCACAGCACACTCGCCTGTGGGCACACACCTTCACAGCACACTCGCCTGTGGGCACACACCTTCACAGCACACTCGCCTGTGGGCACACACCTTCACAGCGCACTCGCCTGTGGGCACACACCTTCACAGCGCACTCGCCTGTGGGCACACACCTTCACAGTACACTTGCCTGTGGGCACACACCTTCACAGTACACTCGCCTGTGGGCACACACCTTCACAGCACACTCGCCTGTGGGCACACACCTTCACAGTACACTCGCCTGTGGGCACACACCTTCACAGTACACTCGCCTGTGGGCACACACCTTCACAGTACACTCGCCTGTGGGCACACACCTTCACAGTACACTCGCCTGTGGGCACACACCTTCACAGAGTTTCTGGGGCTTGTAATTGTAGTGCTTTATGTACCAGTGGGCAGCAGGACACACCACTGTCACACCCCACCCATACACTGCATATACAGCTACATGTCCGTGCCTGTATACAGAGACCATGGGTCACACACATGTGAGTGCCACCATCGCCATAACAACAAATACTGTGAAATTACCGCGGGAGGGCGGCACATTCCTGCCACAGAGACACTCCCCACAGTATAATGGCACTTTTCGGGCACGGCCGTCACACCCCCCCAGCAGGTGACACTCACCTCTTCAGTTAGACTTCAGCTACCCGCTTGTAAATGCGTCCACTTCAGGCCACCGTACCACGGACTGAGTAGCCCGGGACACGCCCTCCACAATGTTGCCCGCAGACAAGACTAATCCAATTGGTGCGCAAAATGAGAGTGACGCTTGCGAAAACCAATCAAAATGTAGGGGGCGTAACGCGGTCTGGTGGGGCTGAGAGGCTGCGTTTAAAACGATGATTGACGTAGGCGTAATCCAATCAGGAGCATGGGGCGGGGTTACAAATCCCATGTGGCTGCTATTTTGGGGGGATGGGAGAAGGGTGGACAGAGGGTATAAGGAACGGGGTGAGAGGTGACAGGGGTGGCTGGCGTGTCCACTGCGCATAGATGTAATCACTGTGGTGGGGACTCACGGTGCTGTTAATAATAGAGCACCCCCTCCATTAATGGTTTATTATGGCACCTCTATACACATCACCACCTGCTGTATAACCATAGCCTAGTGCTAAACACGTAAGGCTATGTTCACATGCGGCGGTTTTTCTTCAGCCATTACCATGTTTTTGCTGTTTTGTCAACATGGTTAATAAAGTTAGTTTGAATCACATAAAAATGGAACAAAAACCTCTGCATTATTTTCCAGCTGCTTTTGACAGTACCAGTAAAAGTTAACCCTTCAGCAGTCCCATGCTCTTGTTTTTTCTCCTGACAGCTGCCTTTTGCTATCTGCAGCACATCAGCTCCTCCACCTGTAGAAAGCAATGAGAAAGGGGAAAAAACACGGCAAACAGGTTTTTATGAACAAAAGTAACTTTATTACACAAGTACTGTACACAAATTACACAAATAACGTGCACCAAAAATCTGCAGCCTTATTACTGCCAAGATAGAAGGTTTTAGCTACAGAAAAACATAGGTGTTTTTTAAAGATTTTTCTCTGTATTTTACTTACAGGGTTAGTAATGGGGGGGGGGGTGTCTCATAATGTATAATGCACAGGGTTCACCTCTGCTACCTGGTTTGCGCAGATGACTGCAAGTATACAGTATATATACAGTAACACACAGTGCCTTGAAAAAGTATTCATACCCCATGAACCTTTCTGAACTTTTTCTTCACAATACACCCTCAAGCTTAAATGTATTTTATTAGTATTGTATGTGATACACAAACAATAAGTAGCAAGTACTTGTGAAGTGTAAAGGAAATGATACATGGTTTTCTATATAAATTAAAAATAGAAATCTGAAAATTGTGACGTGCAATTAATTTCTGCCCCTCTGAGTCAATACTTTACAGGACCACCTTCCGCTGCAACTACTGCAGCAAGTCTTTTGCTGTATCCCCTATATCATACTGAAAACACCATCCTCACCGTCAAACATGGTGGTGGCAGCATCATGCTGTGGAGATGGTTTTCTGTCGAAGGACAGGGAAGGCTAAGAACACACATCTGTCTTTTCTGCCGTTTGTCGGATCCAGCGCGCTCCAGTACAGTCTTTACAGTACAGTGGTTGCGCAGCAACTTCCTGGTCACATGCTCCGGTCACATGACAGCACGTGACCGGAGCTTGTCGCGCAGCCACTGTAGACTGTACGGGAGCGCGCCGGATCCGACAAACGGCAGAAAAGCCGGATGTGTGTTCTTAGCAGAAGCGGGTCAGAGGTAATGGGACCAAATATAGGGCAATCCTGGAGGAAAACCTGTTAGAGGCTGCAAAAGGCTTGAGATTGTGGTATAGGTTCATCTTCCAGAAAGACAAGGACCATAAACATACTGCCAGAGCTACAATGGATGGGATAGATAAAAGCATATTCATGTGTGTGAATGACCGAAAGTCCAGACCTAAATCCAATTGAGAATCTATGACAAGATTGAAGATTGCTGTTCACAATCTTCATCCAATCTCACTGAGTTGGAGCCATTCTGCAAAGAAGAATAGGCAAAAATGTCAGCCTCTAGCTGTGCAAAGCTGGTAGAGACTTAACCCAAGAGATCTACAGCAGTAACTGCAGCAAAAGGTGATCCTACAAAGTATTGACTGAACACAATTGTGTTCTGCATGTGTGACTGCATGTCACAGTTTTTACATTTATATTTTTAAAAAATGTAGAAAACCAGGTATCATTTCATAAATACTTGCTACTTTGTATTGGTATATTACATAAAATATATTTAAATTTATGGATGGAATGTGAAAAAATGTAGAAAAGTTCAAGAGGTATGAATACTATTTGAAGACACTGTATATACACTCCTCAATATAGAAATTGCAACACCACAAACAGCAATTTCTGGAGCTATGAAAATCACAGGATCAGTAGATATGTTAATGATCTGCAAGAGATATGGAATCAAAATCTTCAGAACATCTCCATTTATTCAGTATTGAGTATTAGCGCCACACGCACAACTACACACATGCCTTGGCATGTTATTAATGAGATTCTTAATGGCTGAGGAATGTACATATAGTCTATAGGACTGTTCACATGTCTGTATTTTTAGAGGAACGAGTGTACGAGAAAAAGAAGTCCCTTTAGGACATAGATGCAGATCAACCTCATTATTCAAATCAATGAGTCCGTGGGGAAAAAAATGGACAGCACATGGTTGCCAGCTGTGTTTCATCTGAGTGCAGTCTGTTTTTGGGTCTAAGATTTTGAAAAAATGTTTCCACATGCGAAAAGGGAACCTGTCATCAGAAATTTACCCGTAAACCTAAAAGTTTCCCCCTCTGCAGCTCCTGGGCTGCATTCTAGCAAGGTTCCTATAGTTTTTGTGGCCCCTTTTATACCAAAATAAATACTTTATAAACTTGTACCTTTTCGTATGCAAATTTTGAAAATTATCCATGGGGGCGGGCTGCCTGGTGTCCGTTACTGTCCTCCTGCCGATTTACGCCGCCCCCGAACGCTGAATTTCAAACCTCAGGACGCCGCCCCTGGGCGCCCGTGGTCCCACGCATGCGCTGTGCGACTGTAGCGGTGCCGTGCACTGTGTGCACGTGTGACCGCTGGTGACGCTTTGCGCAGGCACGAGGTTGTGGGCGGTGCTGTGAGTGTCATCAGCAAGTGCCGCCCATAACCTCGTGACCGCACTTTCCCCTTTGCCTCCTGCGTTCTGCGCAAGCGTCTCCTCGTAACCTGTGGTGGCCTGCTCCGCTCCTCCCATCTATTTCCTGCTGCAGGGCAAGATGGGAAAGGTGACGCCGGATCATTTGGCCAGCGCTTGCGCAGAACGCAGGAGGCAAAGGGGAGAGCGCGGCCACGGTATTATGGGCGGGCACTTGTGATGCATTCACAGCGCCGCCCATAATATCGTGCCTGCGACCACGTCACCAGCAGTCCTCGCGTGCACGGGACCTCGGGCGCAGTGGGCGGCGTCCTGATCTATGAAATGAAGCAATGGGGGACGGCGTAAACCAGAAGGAGGGACAGTAACGGACGCAAGAGAGCCCGCCCCCATGGAGAATTTCCAAGAATTGCAGACAAAAAGGTACAGCTTTATAAAGTGTTTAATTTGGTTTAAAAGGGGGCACAAAAAGTACAGGAACCTAGAATGCCCAGGAGCTGCAGAGGGGGAAACTTTAAGGTTTAAAGCTAAATTTCTGATGACAGGTTCCCTTTAATTGATTTGACCAATCTTGCCTTTTTCTTAATTTTAGCGCTGAAAACGTATGCGCATTTACCGCGTTTTAGATGCGTTTTCAGCGCTTTTTACATGCGTTTCCACCTGCGTTTAGACAGATGCGTTTTAAACATCAAGGCACTGCTTAATAAAGTTTAAACAGTCAAAGAGAATGAAAAAAGAGAAAAAAAAAAGAATCAAATCTATATTAATGGGAAAAATAATGAAAATAGATATATTTCATAAAATTATAGCGGTAATATACATTTTATCGCTAAAATAGCAATGAATGCATATTTTTCTTAAATTTAATTGTCGGATTATGTGTGTGTGTAAAGGGACATATGAAATCATTATTTTGATGTCCAAAACGCATGTTTTCTGCACAGAAAAAGCATGTAAAACGCAGGAATTTGAAGGATTCTTGGTTTTTGCCATTTCTCATTGAATTCAATGTTAGCAAAACGCACCCAAAATGGCAAAAACAATTGACATGCTGCTTCTTTGAACGCATGTTTTTTGCCACAAAATATGCAAATTAAACGCAGCGTTTAGAAATGCAAAGTGCGGTCTGAAAATCACCATTTTCCAGTGACTTTGCTGTAAAATCAAAACGCATGCCTTTTGGCATGAAAAAGGTGCTTCTCAAAACGGACCTAAAACGCAGCTGAAACGCAGGTGGAAACGCAAAGTGCGTTCTTAGCCTAAAGGTATTTGGCTAGTGATGAGCGAACACTACCATGCTCGTATGCTCGGTACTCGTAACGAGTAGTGATGAGCGAACACTACCATGCTCGGTACTCGTAACGAGTAGTGATGAGCGAACACTACCATGCTCGTATGCTCGGTACTCGTAACGAGTAGTGATGAACGAACACTACCATGCTCGGTACTCGTAACGAGTAGTGATGAGCGAACACTACCATGCTCGGTACTCGTAACGAGTAGTGATGAACGAACACTACCATGCTCGTATGCTCGGTACTCGTAACGAGTAGTGATGAGCGAACACTACCATGCTCGGTACTCATAACGAGTAGTGATGAGCGAACACTACCATGCTCAGTACTCGTAACGAGTAGTGATGAACGAACACTACCATGCTCGGTACTCGTAACGAGTAGTGATGAACGAACACTACCATGCTCGGTACTCGTAACGAGTAGTGATGAGCGAACACTACCATGCTCGGTACTTGTAACGAGTAGTGATGAACGAACACTACCATGCTCGTATGCTCGGTACTCGTAACGAGTAGTGATGAGCGAACACTACCATGCTCGGTACTCATAACGAGTAGTGATGAGCGAACACTACCATGCTCGGTACTCGTAACGAGTAGTGATGAACGAACACTACCATGCTCGGTACTCGTAACGAGTAGTGATGAGCGAACACTACCATGCTCGGATGCTCGGTACTCATACTGATTAGTGATGAGCAAGCATTACCATGCTCGGTACTTGTTAAGAGCAGTTGGATGCTTGGATAGGACTCGAGCAACTGAGTAGAATAGAAGTCAATATGGAACTCGAGCATTTTTCCAGACTATCTTCCAGAAGAATGCTTGAGTTCCCCATTGACTTCTATTATACTCGGGTGCGCAAGTCGCGCCCATCCAAGCATCCAACTGCTCTTAACGAGTACAGAGCACCCGAGCATGGTAGTGCTCACTCATTACTACTCGTTCCGAATACCGAGCACCTAAGCATGGTAGTCTCGATCATCACTACTCGTTATGAGGACAGAGCATGGTAGTGCTCGCTCATCCCTACTCGTTAAGAGTACCAAGCCCCTGAGCATGGTAGTGCTCGTTCATTGCTAGTGTAGGCCACATTTGAGTAAAACATTTTTTACTTAAATACATGTATTTTGAGCTAAAAATCATTTTTGCAATTGGGTTTCATTACAACTTTTGCACAGTTTGACTCTTACAGGTTCTTTAATTTCCTGCACATTCAACTTGTATGCAGTTTGTTGTCATAAATCAGATGAAAAGAGCTCAGAAATATTCAAATAAAAAGGAGTACAAACATCACTGTTAGATTCTTAGCAGTCGGCCACTTTCTCTTGTTAGTGCAGACTTTCCTACACACTGATCATCACTTCTGTCCATACAATGGCTGCTGGTGGAGGAGCATTTGAGCAGACCATCAGCCTCCTCCTGCGGAGTGAACAGACCATCAGCCTCCTCCTGCGGAGTGAGCAGACCATCAGCCTCCTCCTGCGGAGTGAACAGACCATCAGCCTCCTCCTGCGGAGTGAGCAGACCATCAGCCTCCTCCTGCGGAGTGAGCAGACCATCAGCCTCCTCCTGCGGAGTGAGCAGGCCATCAGCCTCCTCCTGCGGAGTGAGCAGACCATCAGCCTTCTCCTGCGGAGTGAGCAGACCATCAGCCTCCTCCTGCGGAGTGAGCAGACCATCAGCCTCCTCCTGCGGAGTGAGCAGACCATCAGCCTCCTCCTGCGCAGTGAGCAGACCATCAGCCTCCTCCTGCGCAATGAGCAGACCATCAGCCTCCTCCTGCGCAGTGAGCAGACCATCAGCCTCCTCCTGCGCAGTGAGCAGACCATCAGCATTCTCCTGCCGAGTGAGCAGACCATCCGCCTTCTCCTGCCGAGTGAGCAGACCATCCGCCTTCTCCTGCCGAGTGAGCAGACCATCAGCCTCCTCCTGCGCAGTGAGCAGACCATCAGCCTCCTCCTGCGGAGTGAGCAGACCATCAGCCTCCTCCTGTGGAGAAGCAGCTTTCTTGTATGAGGATGTAGATGGAGACCTGTCAAATCAAGGCACCAGGCAGGAAGACGTTGTCAGGCATGTGCCCGTCTGACTAATCTCCCATGTAGCTCGGTCCCCGGTAGCTATAAAATGATGTTTTACTCTGAAACGCAGCTTGGGCAACATGTATCAGCTGTCAGGTTCCTTTTAATAGGCACATCCTCCAAGATATGAGATTAGTGTCCCTTTAAAAATCTGTTGTGCCGCGCTTTCAATCCAGGAAGGAGACTCAACCCTTGAGAACAGATTGAGTTTCAGAATACGAATGTATCTATAAATATATCATTGATACGAGGTAAAGTATGTCAGGTATGAAATAAGCTGCGGCTAACAGTCGGTTTATGTGGAATTAAATACTACAATGTCTATACATTAAAACAAAAAGCAAAAAAAAAATAAAAAATGTCTATACATTGCCCATGTTTATCCTGGGCACAGAGAAGGAATGTAGGAGTTTTGAAGTGAAGTTGACTCATTACTATTTCCCATTTACATGGAAGCACCACATTCCTCGGGCCTGTATGCAGAATACTTTCACACCATTCCTTGTTGCTCAACATCTAATTTCCCCTATATTATATACATACAGACTAGGGTCAATCTACCAGTACGGATTTGAGTGCGGAAGGAAACCAGTGGAGAAGATTCAAACTGCAGGTTCTTCACGTTAGAAATTACTTTAGGTCCGTAGTGCCAGATACTTGACTACTGTACCATGCTACCATAACTTTTTCCAGATATACATTTGTGATTCATTAACTGGTACTATATGAAGCCATACTTACGAGTGATGAGCGAGCACTACCACGCTCGGGTGCTCGGAACGAGCAGGTTGGATGCTCGGACATGAACTCGACTATTGAGTACAATGGAAGTCAATGGGAAACTCAAAGCATTTTTCCAGAAAATCTTCGGTAAAAATTCCCCTTTGTCTTCCATTATATTCGGTACACAAGACAAGCCTGCCCAAGCATCTGACTGCTCTTTATGAGTACGGAGCACAGTAGTGCTTGCTCATCACATACTTACCACCAGAATATGCACTCCCAGACATAATGAAGTCCTGATCACCTGTCACCAAACCCTGTAGGGTGGGAGTATAGCTTTGTTTATTTTTTGTCGGGACGTCTTCCCTTTTGTACCTTTTAATAAAGCATGGAAAACATCTTCAGGCTACGTTCCCACAATGAGTACTGCATACATTTTTAATGTTGAAGATTTTCTGCACTAATTAGCTAATTTAGGTTACTTGTGTGTATTTACTGCATATTTTAGAGAGGTTCCTATCACAAGCCTTTTATTGATTTTTTTTTCCGCACTCTCTTTGGGAAGTCATGGAAAAAATAAAACTACTTTGTTTTGGAAACTTATACTTAAGTTGATTAAACTTTATTAATAAAAATCATGTGTGGTTTGATTACATGTACATTCAGTCAGTAAGGTTATAATAATGTACAGTCATATGAAAAAGTTTGGGCACCCCTATTAATGTTAACCTTTTTTCTTTATAACAATTTGGGTTTTTGCAACAGCTATTTCAGTTTCATATATCGAATAACTGATGGACTGAGTAATATTTCTGGATTGAAATGAGGTTTATTGTACTAACAGAAAATGTGCAATCCGCATTTAAACAAAATTTCACAGGTGCAAAAGTATGGGCACCTCAACATAAAAGTGACATTAATATTTTGTAGATCCTCCTTTTGCAAAAATAACAGCCTGTAGTCGCTTCCTGTAGCTTTTAATGAGTTCCTTTATCCTGGTTGAAGGTATATTTGACCATTCCTGTTTACAAAACAATTCCAGTTCAGTTAAGTTTGATGGTCGCCGAGCATGGACAGCACGCTTCAAATCCTCCCACAGATGCTCAATGATATTCAGGTCTGGGGACTGGGATGGCCATTCCAGAACATTGTAATTGTTCCTCTGCATGAATGCCTGAGTAGATTTGGAGCGGTGTTTTGGATCATTGTCTTGCTGATATATCCATCCCCTGCGTAACTTCAACTTCGTCACTGATTCTTGCACATGATTGTCAAGAATCTGCTGATACTGAGTTGAATCCAAGTGACCCTCAACTTTAATAAGATTCCCGGTGCCGGCATTGGCCACACAGCCCCAAAGAATGATGGAACCTCCACCAAATTGTACTGTGGGTAGCAAGTGCTTTTCTTGGAATGCCGTGGTTTTTTTGCCTCCATGCATAACGCCTTTTTGTATGACCAAACAACTCAATCTTTGTTTCATCAGTCCACAGGACCTTCTTCCAAAATGTAACTGGCTTGTCCAAATGTGCTTTTGCATACCTCAGGTGACTCTGTTTGTGGCGTGCTTGCAGAAACGGCTTCTTTCGCATCACTCTCCCATACAGCTTCTCCTTGTGCAAAGTGCGCTGTATTGATGACCGATGCACATTGACACCATCTGCAGCAAGATGATGCTGCAGGTCTTTGGAGGTGGTCTGTGGATTGTCCTTGACTGTTCTCACCATTCTTCTTCTCTGCCTTTCTGATATTTTTCTTGGCCTGCCACTTCTGGGCTTAACAAGAACTGTACCTGTGTTCTTCCATTTCCGTACTATGTTCCTCACAGTGGAAACTGACAGTTTAAATCTTTGAGACAACTTTTTGTATCCTTCCCCTGAACAACTATGTTGAATAATCTTTGTTTTCAGATCATTTGAGAGTTGTTTTGAGGAGCCCATGATGCCACTCATCATAGGAGATTCAAATAGGAGAACAACTTGCAAGTGGCCACCTTAAATACCTTTTCTCATGATTGGATACACCTGCCTATGAAGTTCAAAGCTCAATGAGGTTACAAAACCAATATAGTGCTTTAGTAAGTCAGTAAAAAGTAGTTAGCAGTGTTCAAATCAAGAAATTGATAAGGGTGGCCATACTTTTGCACCGGTCAAATTTTTGTTTAAATGCGGATTGCACATTTTCTGTTAGTACAATAAACCTCATTTCAATCCAGAAATATTACTCAGTCCATCAGTTATTAGATATATGAAACTGAAATAGCTGTTGCAAAAACCCAAATTGTTATAAAGAAAAAAGAAGGTTAATATTAATAGGGGTGCCCTAACTTTTTCATATGACTGTATAACTTAATACTACAAATGTGCATAATTATCGCTTTTGTCTAAGGCTAAGTTCACACTTCCGTTGTTTTGCATCAGTCACAATCCGTTTTGTGACTGATGCGTGGCAGATTGTGGTAAAACTGATGGGATGGATCCGTTAAAAAAACAAAAAAAAAAATAAAAAAAAAAAAAAAAGAGAGGGGGCGAGGGGCTGGCATCCCCATCATCACCGCACACACACCGGCACTGCCGCCCCCATCATCACCGCACACACCGGCACTACTGACCCCATCATCACCGCGTACACCGGCACTACCACCCCCATCATCACCGCACACACCCCGGCACTACCTCAGCCATCACCGCACACACCCCGGCACTACCGCCCCCATCATCACCGCACACACCCCGGCACTACCGCCCCCATCATCACCGCACACACCCCGGCACTACTGCCCCCATCATCACCGCACTCACCCCGGCACTACCGCCCCCATCATCACCGCACATACCCCGGCACTACCGCCCCCATCATCATCACCACACACACACACACACACACACACACACACACGTACTACTGCCCCCATCATGACAGCACCCACACCGGCACTACCTGAGTGACATCACCGCTGACAGCGCAACTCACTTCAGTTGCTCTGTGGAGCTCACAGCAAGCAGCGTTCTACGGCCATTCCTGTCCGCTTCATGTACCAGAGCTTAAAGCGTCATGGGACCTTGTGTGGATTACGTCGAACCTGGAGGGGTATTTGGGGATTTTAATAAAGTGGTGAAAGAGGGTTTTTTGTTGTCTTTTATTTCAAATAAAGGATTTTTCGGTGTTTGTGTTTATTTACTTTCACTACAGATTAATCATGGTGGGGTGTCTCATAGACGCCTGCCATGATTAACCCAGGACTTAGTGGCAGCTATGGGCTGTCATTAACTCCTAATTACCCCGATTGCCACTGCACCAGGGCAATTCGGGATGAGCCAGGTAGAGTCCCAGGACTGTCACATCTAATGCATGCAGCATTTCCGGGTGGCTGCTGAGGGGCTCCCCATCCTGAGAATACCAGCCCTCAGCTGTGTGGCTTTACCTTGGCTGCTATCAAAATTGGGGGAGATCGCACGCCATTTTTTTTTAATTATTTATTTTACTGCAAGATATAGACCAGCCCACCAGCGGCTGTGATTGGTTGCAGTGTGACAGCTGACACGCAGCGTGGAAGCGCGTCTAACTGCAACCATAGGCAGCGGTGAGCAGGTGAAGCCATGAATATGAGATGGAATAATGAGCGGCCGGCATTTTCAAAACCAGGAGAAGCCGCCGGAGCAGTGTGACAGCTCTGCAGCGCCACGCCTGTGATCGATAAGTATGAAGGAGGGAGAGAGAGAAGGAGCGACCAATCGACAGACCGACCGACAGAGAGACCGACATCGACAGAGACAGACCAACCGAACGACAGACAGATCGACAGAGAGAGAGAGAGAGAGACCGACATCGACAGAGAGAGAAAGAATTTTGTACTAACCAGAAAGGAATTTACACATCTGAGCACGCTCTGTTGCTAAAAACAGATCCGTCGCTGGAATCAGTCATTTAACTGATTCCGACGGATTCCAGCGCCCATAGGCTTCCATTATGATCATGACAGATGCCGACGGAATCCTGCGTGGTGCGGTTTTTTTATGCTACAAAAAAATGTTACATTCTGCGTTGCTTCCGCCCGACTGTCAGTCATTTCACGACTGATCAGTCGCATAGCGGATGCAACGCAAGGCCATCAGTCACAATCCGTCGTTAATACAAGTCTATGGGGAAAAAATCGGAAGCTCTGCAGGATTCAGTTGTTTCTCAAAATGACAGATTGTGACTGATGCAAAACAACGGAAGTGTGAACTTAGCTTAACTGACACTCCCTATTTGTTGCTACTTGGAGGTACAAGAGTGTCAGCTGCATGTGGGTAGGAAACTACAATTCCCATCATACATTGCTGACCTTTATTCCAGGCTTTTCTCCTTCCCGTGTTCCTCTGAAAACTGGAGAGCAAATGATCTCCACCTTCCTTGTTCATCACTGCTGATCCTCTCACATTAGTTCACAGTTAAAGCCATAACCCCAATGGTAAAACTGTTAAGTGATGAAAACACTGTAAAAAATGCAAGTATTCAATAGTTCACATATATTCTCATGTTAAAGGGAATCTGTCAACAGGCTTTTGCCACCTAATCTGAGAGCAGTATGATGTAGATTGTAGAGACATAGACACTCAATCCAGTAATGTGTCACTTACTGGTCTGCTTGCTGTAGATTAGGGGTGGGGAACTTCCGACCCGCAATAAAGTTTTCTGCAGCCACTGGGCAGATTCCTGGGGCCGCAGTGCTCAGGCCGGCTACCGCGTCTTGCGAGGACGCGCATTCCGGAGTCACATTTGTGAATGACTCGCATCACATCACCTGTAACGGCCGCACACTCCCCTGACAGGAGCGGGTCAGCTGCATGTATTTCTACGCAGCGGAGACGCTGCTGTTTGCATAGCTGCATGCCGTGTCATAGCTGCTTGAACATACAGTGGCAGTGTGCTCAGGACTTGCTTTGTGGACGGGGTTAGCACTCTGCGCTCCAGTCCAATAGAACACAGAAGACGAGCAGCAGGTTCACGGCTTCCAATGCTGTGCTGTGTGTTTGCGCTCTGGTGCTGTGTGCCCCCGTGCTGTGAGCCACCCATAGTGCTGTGTGCCCACCTCCCCCAGTGCTGTGTGTGTGCCACTCATAGTGCTGTGTGCCCCCTCCAATGCTGTGCGCTACCCCCAGTGATCTCCATGTTCTCCTGTGCGGTCTGTGCCCTCCTAGTGATGTCTGTGCTCCAGAAGTGCTGTCCGTGCCCCCCAGTTCGCCCCTAGTGATGCCTGTGCTCCCCTAGTGATGTGTGATCCGCAAGTATTATCCATTTTCCCCTCTAGTGCTGTCCGTGCCCCCAGTGCTGTCCGTACTCCCCTCGTGATATCCATGCCCGCTCATGATGGCCGTGCTGTCCGTGCCCCCAGTGATGTCTGTGCCCCCCTAGTGCTGTCCGTGCCCCCCCAATGATGCCTGCGCCCCAGTAATATTTGTATCCCAACAGTCCTGTCCGTGCCCCTCAGTGATGTGTATGCCCTCAGCCCCTCTAGTTATGTGTATGCCTTTAGCATCTCCTGTGATATATACATCACATGAGGGGCTGGGGGCATATACATCACCGGAGGAGCTAGGGAATATACATCACAGGTGGGGCAGGGGCATATACATCCCAGGAGGGACTGGATAATTCACATCACAGGAGGGGATGGGTCATATATATGTCCCAAGCCCCTCATGTGATGCATGTGACCCCAATGTTTACTGTGATATACTGTATATACAGGAGTCCCATCATCTGTTATGTGATATATATGATTTACCAATCTTATTATCACAAAGAGTTGACTGGCCAACCTGGAAAGGTAGTTGTGATAAGAAAAAGTTACATGATCAATATTACTGAAAATTAACCACCACCCCAAGAGAAATAGCTCCGGCCACCACAGTAGGGGCGAGTTTACTTGCTTGATCAAATATAGCCTGGTAATTTTCACACTGATAATTTTGTGCAGCCCTGAAGGTTGATAGAAATTCACAAATGGCCCCTGGCAGTAAAAAGGTTCCCCACCCATGCTGTAGATTGATAATATCACTATTTAAAGGGAATCTGTCAGCAGGGTTTTGCTATGTAAGCTGAAGCCAGCGTGCTGCAAGGGTTAACACAAAGTTCAAGGATGCCTGTCTTGTCAAGGTTCGATCTGTTCTTTGCCATGTTTAAGCAGCAGGACCCTTTCCCTGTCATCATTCACTTTGTCTACTTCCCTCTTTATTTCTTTTCCTTCGATTGACCATTATGTGCCTCTATGGTATGAATGGTAAATCTTTGCTGTTTACGTTATAGTTTATGGATTTTATCTATATATATA
Organism: Anomaloglossus baeobatrachus; assembly: GCF_048569485.1. Lineage (NCBI taxonomy): Eukaryota > Metazoa > Chordata > Amphibia > Anura > Aromobatidae > Anomaloglossus > Anomaloglossus baeobatrachus. The sequence continues at coordinate 483,413,721 of NC_134353.1, read as the reverse complement.
ATTGCCTTATTCTGTCTGTCTGTCTGTCTTGCTCCAAAATTGTGTCCTTACGGTGACAAACAGCGGATTGGCCGCTCGCCTCGCCTCCGCCCCCCCCCGCACGGATTGGCCGTTCACCTCGCCTCGGCTCCGCCCCCCCCGCTGGCCGCTCGCCTCGGCTCCGCCCCGCCGCACGGATTGACCGTTCACCTCACCTCGGCTCCGCCGCCCCGCACGGATTGGCAGCTCGCCCAGGCTCCACCCCCCACATGGATTGGCCTCTCGCCCCGGCCCCCTGCAGGCATTGGCAACTCGGCCACGCCCCGCCCCCCCGAAACGATACAGAGACCCGACTCCCAGTTGAGGACAGACACACACACACACACATCAGATCACACTCACTCTCACACACACACACACCTCACACACACATCAGATCGCATCCACATACTCACAACATCCCGTGATATCGCTTGCGTCTCGGCGGCGATACTGTGCAGTGACCTTCCAGGACCTGCCAGAGGATCACATGGCCGGAAGCATGTGGTATCTCCGGATGTTGTGATTGTGTTAGCGCGTATGTGCGATATCTTCAGTGTGTGTGTGTGAGTGTATGTGATCGGATGTGTGTAAGTGTGTGTGTGTGTGTGTGTGTGTGTGTGATCGGATCTGTGAGTGTCGGCAGAGGAGCACGACGTGCAGCACAGGAGAAGTGGGGTGTGTGTGTGAGTGTATGCGATCAGATGTGTGTGTGTATACTGTCTGATGTGTGACTGTGGAGCACGATGGGGAGTACGCAGCATGGGGGATGGAGCACAATGGCGAGTGCGCAGCATGGGAGATGGAGCACGATGGCGAGTGCGCAGCATGGGGGATGGAGCACGATGGGGGCATCGTGCGCAGCATGGGGGATGGAGCACGATGGGGAGTGCGCAGCATGGGGGATGGAGCACGATGGGGGGTGCGCAGCATGGGGGATGGAGCACGATGGGGGGTGCGCAGCATGGGGGATGGAGCACGATGGGGGGTGCGCAGCATGGGGGATGGAGCACGATGGGGGATGCGCAGCATGGGGGATGGAGCACGATGGGGGATGCGCAGCATGGGGGATGGAGCACGATGGGGGGTGCGCATGGGGGATGGAGCACGATGGGGAGTGCGCAGCATGGGAGATGGAGCACGATGGGGAGTGCGCAGCATGGGAGATGGAGCACGATGGGGAGTGCGCAGCATGGGGGATGGAGCACGATAGGGAGTGCGCAGCATGGGGGATGGAGCACGATGGGGAGTGCGCAGCATGGGGAATGGTGGACGATGGGGAGTGCGCAGCATGGGGAATGGTGGACGATGGGGAGTGCGCAGCATGGGAGATGGAGCACGATGGGGAGTACGCAGCATGGGAGATGGAGCACGATGGGGAGTACGCAGCATGGGGGATGGAGCACGATGGGGAGTGCGCAGCATGGGGGATGGAGCACGATGGCGAGTGCGCAGCATGGGAGATGGAGCACGATGGCGAGTGCGCAGCATGGGAGATGGAGCACGATGGGGGCATCGTGCGCAGCATGGGGGATGGAGCACGATGGGGAGTGCGCAGCATGGGGGATGGAGCACGATGGGGGCATCGTGCGCAGCATGGGGGATGGAGCACGATGGGGAGTGCGCAGCATGGGGGATGGAGCACGATGGGGGGTGCGCAGCATGGGGGATGGAGCACGATGGGGGGTGCGCAGCATGGGGGATGGAGCACGATGGGGGGTGCGCAGCATGGGGGATGGAGCACGATGGGGGGTGCGCAGCATGGGGGATGGAGCACGATGGGGGGTGCGCATGGGGGATGGAGCACGATGGGGAGTGCGCAGCATGGGAGATGGAGCACGATGGGGAGTGCGCAGCATGGGAGATGGAGCACGATGGGGAGTGCGCAGCATGGGGGATGGAGCACGATAGGGAGTGCGCAGCATGGGGGATGGAGCACGATGGGGAGTGCGCAGCATGGGGAATGGTGGACGATGGGGAGTGCGCAGCATGGGAGATGGAGCACGATGGGGAGTACGCAGCATGGGAGATGGAGCACGATGGGGAGTACGCAGCATGGGGGATGGAGCACGATGGGGAGTGCGCAGCATGGGGGATGGAGCACGATGGCGAGTGCGCAGCATGGGAGATGGAGCACGATGGCGAGTGCGCAGCATGGGAGATGGAGCACGATGGGGGCATCGTGCGCAGCATGGGGGATGGAGCACGATGGGGAGTGCGCAGCATGGGGGATGGAGCATGATGGGGGGTGCGCAGCATGGGGGATGGAGCACGATGGGGGGTGCGCAGCATGGGGGATGGAGCACGATGGGGGGTGCGCAGCATGGAGGATGGAGCACGATGGGGGGGTGCGCAGCATGGAGGATGGAGCACGATGGGGAGTGCGCGGCATGGGGGATGGAGCACGATGGGGGGTGCGCAGCATGGGGGATGGAGCACGATGGGGGGGTGCGCAGCATGGGGGATGGAGCACGATGGGGGGTGCGCAGCATGGGGGATGGAGCACGATGGGGAGTGCGCAGCATGGGGGATGGAGCACGATGGGGAGTGCGCAGCATGGGGGATGGAGCACGATGGGGAGTGCGCAGCATGGTGGATGGAGCACGATGGGGAGTGCGCAGCATGGGGGATGGAGCACGATGGGGAGTGCGCAGCATGGGGGATGGAGCACGATGGGGAGTGCGCAGCATGGGGGATGGAGCACGATGGGGAGTGCGCAGCATGGGGGATGGAGCACGATGGGGAGTGCGCAGCATGGGGGATGGAGCACGATGGGGGGTGCGCAGCATGGGAGATGGAGCACGATGGGGAGTGCGCAGCATGGGGGATGGAGCACGATGGGGAGTGCGCAGCATGGGGGATGGAGCACGATGGGGAGTGCGCAGCATGGGGGATGGAGCACGATGGGGAGTGCGCAGCATGGGGGATGGAGCACGATGGGGAGTGCGCAGCATGGGGGATGGAGCACGATGGGGAGTGCGCAGCATGGGGGATGGAGCACGATGGGGAGTGCGCAGCATGGGGGATGGAGCACGATGGGGAGTACGCAGCATGGGAGATGGAGCACGATGGGGAGTGCGCAGCATGGGGGATGGAACACGATGGGGAGTGCGCAGCATGGGAGATGAAGCACGATGGGGAGTACGCAGCATGGAGGATGGAGCACAATGGGGAGTGGGGATGGAGCAGGATGGGGGGTGCGCAGCATGGGGGATGGAGCACGATGGGGGGTGCGCAGCATGGAGGATGGAGCACAATGGGGGGTGCGCAGCATGGGGGATGGAGCACGATGGGGGGTGCGCAGCATGGAGGATGGAGCACGATGGGGGGTGCGCAGCATGGAGGATGGAGCACGATGGGGAGTGCGCAGCATGGGAGATGGAGCACCATGGGGAGTGCACAGCATGGGAGATGGAGCACCATGGGAAGTGCACAGCATGGGAGATGGAGCACCATGGGAAGTGCACAGCATGGGGGATGGAGCACGATGGGGAGTGCGCAGCATGGGAGATGGAGCACGATGGCGAGTGCGCAGCATGGGGGATGGAGCACGATGGGGGCATCGTGCGCAGCATGGGGGATGGAGCACGATGGGGAGTGTGCAGCATGGGGGATGGAGCACGATGGGGGGTGCGCAGCATGGGGGATGGCGCACGATGGAGGGTGCGCAGCATGGGGCATGGAGCACGATGGGGAGTGTGCAGCATGGGGGATGGAGCACGATGGGGAGTGCGCAGCATGGGGGATGGAGCACGATGGGGAGTGCGCAGCATGGGGGATGGAGCACGATGGGGGCATCGTGCGCAGCATGGGGGATGGAGCACGATTGGGAGTGTGCAGCATGGGGGATGGAGCACGATGGGGGGTGCGCAGCATGGGGGATGGAGCACGATGGGGAGTGCGCAGCATGGGGGATGGAGCACGTTTGGGAGTGCGCAGCATGGGGGATGGAGCACGATGGGGAGTGCGCAGCATGGGGGATGGAGCACGATGGGGAGTACGCAGCATGGGGGATGGAGCACAATGGGGGGTGCGCAGCATGGGGGATGGAGCACGATGGGGGGTGCACAGCATGGGGGATGGAGCACGATGGGGGGGTGTGCAGCATGGGGGATGGAGCACGATGGGGGGTGCACACCTCCCCCCAAAACACACACACACACACTGCCACACACGCACTGCATAACACACCACACATACACTGGCAACCACAAACACTGCCCTACACAGACACCCACACACACAGACAACGCCGCACACACACAACACCCAACACAGAAACACCGCGGCACAAATATACGCACATGCCGCACAACACACACATTGCACAAAACATACCTCCCCCAAAACACACACACGCACTCCACACCCACACAAACCGCACAACACACACACTACTGACACACAGAGCTCCACAAATAACGCAACACACAAACAACACCGCTCTCACCCCCCCACACCCAGACAACACCCAGAACATGTACAGCGCCTACACAAACACTTGGTAACTACAGACAACAAAAATCATACATTAACTACACAATACGTAAATTCTAGAATACCCGATGCGTAGAATCGGGCCACCTTCTAGTACTTCAATAATGGTTCATAACAGAATGATATCAATGTTCTTAAATGTTCTTTAGTGTAACAAACTGTATATGGCTACAACCATGCAATGCCTTTCATGTTTCATTGCATTCTTGTTTTTTTTGGGGTTTTTTTTTGTTTTGTCTTTATTTGGGGGTTTGCCTTGGTCTGCAGCCCTGGTTATTGTATCCAACCTTAATTTTTCAATAAAAAAAAGAGATTAAACATAAGCAGCAGGACCCTTATCATTGCACACACTACAAAGTCACAAGCACGACTGTCCGACAAGACCCCTCCACTGAATGACACCTCACTGTCAATGTACAATATCTATAGAGAGCCTGGTGTGGACGGACAGTTCTCTCTCACAGCTCTGCTACATGATTAAAGCTAAAAATTCTGACTGTGTAAGAACTGCTGCACTCAGTAATCTAAGTGATACATCGTTGGATTCAGGATTTCTTTGCCTACATCATGCTGGTCTCAGGTAGCAAAAGCCAGCTGACAGATTCCCTTTATTTAGCAGAAGATCACTAGAGGACTAGTAAACCTGCTGCCAGGTAGTCTTCCATAATCATAAGTTCAATATAACCCCGCCTCTACCACTGATTAGCAGCTTTATGTGTATGCTGTACAGTTTATAACGAGCTCAACATTTAGAAAACTGGTAGATCGGCAGCAGATAATTATTTTATCAAGATGACACCAAGCAGCCCCATAAGTAACATCTCTGAAATCAAGGTCTCTTCCTTTACATCATGCTGCTTTCAGATGGGGTAGCGAAAACCTGCTGACAGATTCCCTTGAAAGGTGTATTCTCAAGTTTCAAAGTTATTTCCCTATCTGTGGGGTTGGTAATAACTACCCAATTGCTGTGGTCCAACTGCTGTGAACCCCACCAGTTCCAAGAACTGGGCCTCTTCAGCCCCATGTGAATGGACCAGTGGTCGATCATGCACGCTGCCTCTCCAATCATTCTTAATGGGACCTCCAGAGATAGTAGAGTGCTGCGCTCAGCTGGGATTCGGCACTCCCGTAAGAACATATGTATCATCAGTGTACATAATCTCACGATGGGTGAAGGTTCTAGTGGTTAAACAAAAGCTTCAAGTTATTTCCTATCCAATAGCATAAAAAAAACAAAAAAAAACACAAAAAACTAAAAATCACATAAATAATAAAACATAAAATAAAAAGACCAGTTAGAACAGCATGCCTGCAGGTAACAGAGTAAAAAGAAGCAGCGACATAAGAAAGTCAGCAAAAGGGGTAAATACGGTACAAAGATACTAGAGATACCAGATTCTAGATCTGGACATATATAGCCAAAGGAGGAGTTTGTCTTTAAGGGAGTTTAGTCACGCCCAATGTGTTATTTCTTCACAAGATTCCTATGACTCAGATATCAATGTTATGAACAGTTCATCAAGGTTGTGCAAAAAGAAACCGGAGACATTCGGGATAGGTTAAATACCAAATCAAGCACTCTTGTCGTAACAGCCCTGCAGCAAGCATTGCTGTGCACAACATAGAAGAGTGCAGCGCTGTGAGGACTAGGTACCCGCTCCAGGGATTCTATACTGTACTTGTGTACCTACAATACTTTGGAGTATACCCATCAGGGTCATCGTAGCCAATGCCATTGTTATGGGACTCCGAGGCTGAAGGTTCCCACTGAGGTGCAGCAACCACGCCGGTCACCGGAAGCACCCACAGGGCCAGACTGTTCATGTATGCAGTCACAGATAGGGCTGCTCCTTACATACCTTTATGCAGCTACGGTAGTATTGAGTAGATTTGGGGCTGTATTAATAAGCATTTCCTTTCTCCACCACTAACCTTGCTAGATAAGAACTAATAACACATCATTCTTGAGCACCATAGATATAACCTCTAAAGGGGTTCTTCACTCACATAATAAACCTTAGGATATGTATAGATATCAAATCTGTGGGTGTCCAACACTCAGCACCCCCTCCGATCAGCTGTTATTAACTCAAGAGGCCACGAGATATAAACACAGACTGGAGCTGTACTGCGCACAAATGCCTCATCCTACTGATACCCCAATACTGAGCCTCTGCAGTGTTCCCATTACTGATCCTCTTACTGCCCCAAATAATGCCCACCACTGTGTCTGTTACATAGTAATAATTCCTCGTGTTCCCTCTAGATGGTAAAAGATCTCCTAGAAAACTTTACTATGGGGACATATTATGGCCAAGTACTGCAGCTCAGCTCCTCTTCTCTTGAATCTCAGCTAATAACAGTTGATACGTGGGGGTGCCAGGTGTTGGACCCCCAAAGAAAAGGCATTAATAGAATATCATTGAAGATCCCCTTATTCCTCTACAGTAGCCTACGCTGAATCAGACATCTGTGAAACATTGTCCATGTATGGACCACGATGCACGGAGTGGCTGTGCCTCTCCTGACCAGACCTTGTCAGCCTCCTATATTGGAATGAGGCTGTCAAGTTTAGATCAGGAGACCCACAGCTAAGCCGTGCATCGTGGTCCATAAACAGAGGTCTGAATTCAGTCTTAGGGGTACTTTGCACGCTGCGACATCGCAAGCCGATGCTTGCGATGCCGAGCGTGATAGTCCCCGCCCCCGTCGCAGATGTGATTCTTGTGATAGCTGCCTTAGCAAACATTATCGCTACGCCAGCTTCACATGCACTCACCTGCCCTGCGACGTCACTCTGGCCGGCAACCCGCCTCCTTCCTAAGGGGGCGGGTCGTGGGGCGTCATAGCGACGTCACACGGCAGGCGGCCAATAGAAGCGGAGGGGCGGAGATGAGCGGGACGTAAACATCCCGCCCACCTCCTTCCTTCCGCATAGCCGACGTGAGCCGCAGGTAGGAGATGTTCCTCGCTCCTGCGGCTTCACACACAGCGATGTGTGCTGCCGCAGGAACGAGGAACAACATCGTAACATCGGTCCTTCTGAAATTATGGAAATGACCGACGCTACACCGATGATACGATTAACGAGCGCAAAAGCGTCGAAATTGTATCAAAAATGATTCACATACTCCGATGTCGACAGCAACGCTGGATGTGCGTCACTTTCGATTTGACACCACCGACATCACACCTGCGATGTCGTAGTGTGCAAAGAACCCCTTAGGAAGGAGGCGGTTCGACGGCCTGAGCAACGTTGCAGGGCAGGTAAGTGCATGTGAAGCTGCCGCAGCGATAATGTTCGCTACGGCAGCTATCACAAGATATCGCAGCTGCGACGGGGGCGGCATCGCTACAATCGGCTTGCGATGTCGTAGTGTGCAAAATACCGCTTAGAGTAGGTCCCTATTGGCATCTGTGGACCTACCAATGCAGATTGGGTACAGTCATTCACAGTGGGATGACACTTATGCTATTTTTATAAAAAAAAAATAAATAATATCTGCCAAGTACATTATGTTTTTTATATGTATTGCTACTATTTATTTACTTACTGCAGTGGTTTTATTCTAGGTTATATTTAGATATACAGTATATCAAATGCTAGACTCTATACCAAGAGATATACTATTAGGAGCATCACTAAGCCCTTTACAATCGTATGCATGAAAACAACCCATGTAGAACATGCCCACAAAATGAGAATAATGGCTGGTGGGTGCAGGAACCTCTTCTGCTGTCTTACAAACATACTTAGGCTATGTGCGCACTGGGAAATGAAATTTCCTTGCGTAAATTCCGCAGGCTCACAAAGATGTTATCACCTGCGGAAAAAATCCGCACCAAAATCCGCATGCGGATTGTCGCGTTTTGTTGCGGATTTGGTGCGGTTTTTCCGCAAGCTGTTCCCTGCGTGATTTTTACATTAGATTAGGGAAAACTTGCAGCTACCTGCGGAAAAGAAGTGACATGCACTTGTTTTTGCTGCGGGATTTCCGCAGCAAAACATGCAGGTGTCAAATTCTGCCTAGTGCGCACAGGATTTTTTTTCTCCATAGGATTTGCTGGTGATTCACTGCAGAGATGTTATGAACATTTTCTGCAGCGAAACATGCAGCAAATCCGCGGAAAATCCGCGGCAAAATCCGGTAAGTGCGCACAGGGCCTTAGAAACCCCTTTTTAACCCTTCATTTGTCTTGGATCAGCGTTCTTTTCGCAGGAAAACCATGGCAGTGTCTGCTATCTGGCTTGAGTTTCTCCTTTGGGCAGACAATTTGACACAAGACACTTTCTGTACATTCTTTAGTTCTTGCTCAACTGGAGGTAGTTACCCTGTCCCTTACATTATGGTAATTTACTGTTAGGAAGGTAGGATTCCTTTGGCAACTGGTATTATTAATGAACAGACTGTGATGTCTGCAGTAACAGCCTATGCTGGAAAATACATCTTACACACTAATCGCTTACATTGAAGAATACAAATGATGATTGGAGGAAAAGGTCTCTGAGTGGAGTTCCTTCTGGCACTTTACAGACTTTCACACGCCAAGGCTTCTGTCTGCACGCCTCTACTACATTAGGTTAGTGTATCCTTAGGGGGTTAGTGCTATTTATGACCAAGTGCTGTAGTATTTTATGATCCCAGATAAAGCCAGTAGTGCAAGTGGCGACATGTGGGGTTTTCCTCTCCCCACATAATAAAGGTTTTTTTCCTTCTCTGGTATTCATATGGTAAAGCTTGCAATAGTGTGTAGTTACAGGATGTGTTCAAAATATGTAGAGGTGGAGCCTGTCTTAAAATGACGATATCCCAATGTACACAACTAACTCAAAACCTAATATGCAAGTGTAATTGATGAACAAAGTACATTTTAATCCATAGGTCTTGGAATAATAGGTTCCACTTGGACGTGTTATATAAGATTATCTCTCTCAGCACAGGAACATTTTATAACTGTGCCCCAACTATGTACTGTGTAATGGTTGTGTCTGATCGTACAGGAACATGGTCTGATCACACCACATCTCCTGTGCTGAGATAATCTTATATATGTGGCCCTGCTATATACTGTGTAATGGCCGTGTCTGACCGTACAGGGACATGGTCTGATCACACCACATCTCCTGTACTGAGATAATCTTATATATGTGTCCCTGCTATGTACTGTGTAATGGCCGTGTCTGACTGTACAGGGACATGGTCTGATCATACCACATCTCCTGTGCTGAGATAATCTTATATATGTGTCCCTGCTATGTACTGTGTAATGGCCGTGTCTAACCGTGCAGGGACCTGGTCTGATCATATCCAAGCTCCTGTGCTGAGAGAATCTTATATATGTGCCCCTGCTATGTACTATGTAATGGCCGTGTCTGACTGTATAGGGACATGGTCTGATCATATCACATCTCCTGTGCTGAGATATATAATATGTGTCCCTGCTATGTACTGTGTAATGGCTGTGTCTGACTGTACAGTGACACGACGGTCTGATCATACCACAGCTCCTGTGCTGAGATAATCTTATATATGTGTCCCTGCTATGTACTGTGTAATGGCCATTTCTGACCGTACAGGGACATGACCTGATCACACCACATCTCCTATGCTGAGATAATCTTATATATGTGTCCCTGCTATGTACTGTGTAATGGCCATGTCTGACTGTACAGGGACATGGTCTGATCATACCACATCTCCTATGCTGAGATAATCTTATATATGTGCCCCTGCTATGTACTGTGTAATGGCCATGTCTGACTGTACTGGAACATGATCTGATCATACCACAGCTCCTGGGCAGGGAAGGAAGTAAAGAGTACACAAACATTACAGAATGAGATCACAGCTGTTTCTGTGAGGTAAAACATGTCTCTGCCTGTTTTTAAACATATTTTACCTCACACAAAGCAATAGCCGCAATCCCAAGCTGTCCAGTCTGTATAATCTCTTTTGGTTCTTCCACTGCCCAGGAGATGTGGTATGATCAGACCATAATCTTGCACGGTCAGGCCATATAATTTTAGCAAAAGTCGAGGCTGCACTAATATTTTGTACCTTTGTTCGCCACCACCAGCAAAGTGGGCAAAACTGGGAAGGACAAGGACATTGTGACTGCCATTCAGCAAATGTATACTGAGCGCAATTAATTGTTATGCCACAAATCTTACTTCAGCATGGACTAGAGGATGATTTGTGGAGAGGCATTCACAGAGGTGTACCCTATGTGTCCGGAGATCCAGATTTGGGAGGAGACATATGCCTCTTCATGAATCAGGAGCGTCCGACTCCAGCACATCTCCTTATCAAGACCAGTGTGACTAGTGCCAGTCTTAATGAATCGGACCCTCAGAATACACATACCCTAAGACAACGCTTTTTCAGAAAGTGTATCCTACAACCCTCCCACAGCAGATACTCCCAAAGTGATACCTGCAGAAGTATTTATTGATGCGGATATCATTACAAAGAAGGTGCTTTGGATTTGAAACTCATCATTACTTTGCTTTTTTTTTTTGCAGCAGCAGCAGCATGTGCTTGATATTTCTTAACAGCTTGTGCACTGTGCTGGCACTATAAAAAGCACAAAAAAAAAAAAACAAACAACAAAAAAATAAGCAATAAAATATGATATGGAAATCTGCTATTGAAGCCGGGTATACTCAAAATTGTGTAAACTGCCTGGAAAGGAAAACATTTAGTTCAGTCTGATGAATTATGGATCAAAAACCACAAAGGAAGCGTAATTGGAATATTTTAATTAGCGTTCTTAGGACACTAACAGTAAATTCGGGAAGAAGCCTGTTTTCTCCCATCTGACAGAAGGCTTGATATGACTGTAATGGATGACGTCTCAGGAATGTGTGCCCATAGAGAACATGGAAGTGGGCTCCTGCATTATCAATGCAGCAATCAGCAAATGCAGAAAGGCAAGATAAGGCAATTGTGAACAGATTTCATGGACTAAAAGGAAAATAAAGCAAGATCAATAAATAGGAAGTGGTGATCACTTGCTCTACTCATACTGGGCCCAGTAAAGGGATGACAATTGCTCCTGATGTTGCCCTTCATTTTTTTTCCACATGGCTATAAGCTTTACATATTGAGGTTAGTGGACTAAGCTGCCTTTCTGACCAGTCCATAGTTCTCGTAGTTCTACCTTACAGCCAAGGTCTCTTAGAGCCGCCTTGGCCACATCATCACAGTCCTTGTGGGTGCTGCGGGCTTGAAGAATTAAAGACTCCGCTCCCATTTCCAGAATGGGCTGTGAGAAATCACGAGCCCGTGATACCAGGTTCCGGATCACCATGCAGGCTTGTTTCTGAAGACATGAATGGCAGACATTAGTAAGACACGCAACTGAATAGTCAAATATGACACCACATGGACTTTACGTACAACATTAACCATTTAATATATCACTAGAAGGGTCTGAGACTTGTTTTTCTGAAACCGAACACACAATCCTGTTTACACATAAGTGACACAATTATGGCTACCTGGGGAAATGCCTGCAAACTGTTATCTAATGGGTGCAATGGAATAAAAGTGTGCAGTGAGTCCTTCAGCTTCAGACAGAAGTGGCCACAGAGAATTTCATAGTTATCAGAAAAAAAAATAATTCAGAGTAAATGTGAATCCCCACAATTGAAAGTTTTCTACTATCTGGGATAGGGGATAATTTACTAATCCATGGTTGTTCAAGCAGTACCAATCTCATCCACATACTGGGGAGAATTAGCAAATTAAATGTGCCACAATTTTGTCACATATGTGTCAGAGACAGGATTATGTGTCTGGACCATGAAGAGCATGGCTTTAGAAAAACAGGGTATGGACCAAAGAGCGACACAGGTCAGCTCACACGGACTACCTAGCAGCACTAAATGACCGCCGACGGAGATCAACGATGTGTACTGAGAAATCTGTAATGGATCAGTGCCTTCAGATTGTCATTGTTCTCGGCAGGACAAGTCCTATCCACAAAGGACGATACACTGCCGAGAATGAGGATCTTTTCTGCTGCATAAAAGCTCACCTGTTTAAGCAGCTCATTCATGATCAGCAGCCTGTTTACACGGCAAGATAGTCATGAAATGAGCATACTTAAGAACGTGTGGATGTGGATGTCATGGATTAGTATAGCTCATTCCAACCTGTATGGATGTAGCCAAAAAATTGTTTATTCCAACTAGCACTGGGCATTCTGAAAAAGAAATAAAAGAATACCGGGTGCAGCATGACCTATATAAAAGGAAGTCTGTCACACCAAAATGCATTTTACAAGAGCTACACTCGTGGTCAAAATAGTTGGTACCCCTCGCTTAATGAAAGAAAAATCCACAATGGTCACAGAAAGAACTTGAATCTGACAAAAGTAATAAATAAAAAAGTCTATGAAAAAGAACAAATGAAAGTCAGACATTGCTTTTCTGCTTCCAGAGAATTTTTTTAAAAAAAATAAAACTCATGAAATAGGCCTGGACAGAAATGACGGCGCCCTCCTTAACTTAATATTTCTCTCTCGCTTCATTGGGGGACACAGGAAACCATGGGTGTATGCTGCTGTTTGCTAGGAGGCTGACACAATGCAAATCAAAAAGTTGACACCCCACCGACCAGAACTGGGCTGGCCAGTTTTTGCTTAGTGTCCATAGGAGGGGGACATGGGGGCTTCAGGCCAGTTTCTACCTTTTTAAGAATAGTGAGCCAGAACTATGTGATATCGCCTAGCCACCCACATATGTGGTCTATGGTCTTAGCCACTATTTAATATTCTCGTTCTGGCACTATCCATAATCCTAGTAAATGACCGCAACAGAGGCTTAGCGTCCCCACGTTCAATGGTATTAGATATTCTGCGGACGGGCCTCTCGGCTTCCACAGATCACATAACAGCTGACAGAGGAGGTCATTCTTCATTACTTCTACCCAGTGACATATGGCTCATTTTAAGTAGCCACCACACGAGTCATTGCGGCTGTATCCCATCGACCTTGCCTAGTCACTGCTTTACCTTCCATGACTGTTGTCATCTACTAATTACTAATTTTTTTTCAGAAGATAGTCACGTACGTTAACCTCTTTGAATCAAAGACCAGGTTATCCACAGCAGCTGCAGCTCCCCACTAGCTACCTCCAGGTGTAACAATATGTTCTAAGAGGGCCCAAAGTCCACACGCCAGGTAATCGACCTCTCACCAACGGAAGAGAGGTCCAACAGCTATATCTGCTATCTGGTAAGTCAGACTTCCCTGATACCCTCGAGCAGCCCTGGCTGTACATGAGCAATCTGCCCGCTCTCTTGCAAGACAACTCTATATCTGACAGAGCACCTCATTCCCACGCTCCGGGCGATCTACTGCACAAGTCTATGACTCACAGCATGACCAGAGAGGTTGTTTTCCATGCACTTTGCACGCCTATCGGTTGGTTTTAATTTCTTCTCTCTTTCAGAGTCTGGATGACAACACAGACTTCATTCAAGATGTCTCCATCTCATCGCAGGAACTGAGCGCACGCTCCAGGAAGCGTCTATCCCCTGGCATGTATACTACCTAACGTTGCTGGATGTTCACATCCAGACCACCCTCACCAGCATATAGAATCCCTGCTTAGGACATCTCCTAAGCTAATAATAATATTAATGGTATTTATCCATTATTTAGCGCCTTCAATTCCTCGGCGCTTATGTGCCCTATCTATGCGTCTTGGCTCTGTGGAACGTGGTACATTCCCTAAAATCCACGGTCTTCAAGTTTTTTTTTCATCTTGGTCATCCTATCCAACCTTAGATATTTCAGTACCCTTTCGCTTTGCCCAGGTGGCTTTAATACCTCATGCGGGATTGAGACGCTCTCATATTGCTTGCGTTCAGATAACTCCTCATTCCGATTATGCACACGTTCCCCCTCTCTTCTGTTGACAATAGGCATGTCTGCTCTTTTGAAACATGGCCGATTCTGTCATTTTGACTAGATATTTCTGCTTGTCCTTTATCTCTACTATAGTCAAGAACGCCTCATAACAGAGTCTTGCATTTTCATTCATGGTTCCTTGCTCGTCTGTGACTCGAATCCTTCGTTAACCCATCCATCTGGGGTGTTCCGGGTCACCATAAGGTTCTAGTGATGGTACACTTCTCTGCTCACAGGATCTCTTACCATCAAGTTTGAGGTTCACAGTCACTTGAATCTCTCATTATGTAGATATTCTGTTTTTACTTTTAAGCCTCCTATTCGATATAATTCTCCTTCTAGGGATATTTCCGTATGTCTGGGTGGATATATATTGGTTTTCTATTCCTCCCTCCTCGTTGAGGATCCTTGTCAGAATCGATCTGCTCCTTCATCGCTGTCTTTTCACTTTTCTTCCCAAGTGGCACTGGCCTCTCCCTTCCCTGGCCCGCCTGTCATTTATGGCTTATCCATTTTAGTTTCTCTGGCAGTGGCTGTTTCCGTTTCAGGATCCGGCTTTTCCCTGTCTTATATGCTTCTGGTCCTACTCTTCCCACCCTCAGGAACTGCTTTAGGACGTCCCATGTTTTCCTGTGCACCCCAATGAAGCGAGAGAGATTATAAGATAAGATTTCTGTGTACTCACCGTAAAATCTCCCATGAAGTCCACTTTGGCTCAAACAACGACAGATGATGCAATCTGACACGGATGTTCCTTGAGCTTGAAGTTCACCTTTAATCTCTTTAGAAGTTTTTCTGGCCTCTTTTGTTACCATTTGTATTATCCACCTCTTTGATTTGTCATCAATTTTCCTCCTGTGGCCACATCCAAGGAGGTTGGCTACAGTTCCATGGATCTTAAATTTCTGAATTATATGTGCAACTGTAGTCACAGGAACATCTAGCTGTTTGGAGATGGTCTTATAACTTTTACCTTTAACATGTTTGTCTATAATTTTCTTTCTAATCTCCTGAGACAACTCTTTCCTTCGATCCATCTGGTCCATGTTGAGTGTGGTACACACCAATGTCACCAAACAGCAAAGTGAGGATCTGTAGCCCTATATACAGGCCCAATGACTGACTACAAGATTGTAGACACCTGTGATACTAATTAAAAATCTGTGGAAGCATGGTTGAAAAGCAATGTCTGACTTTCATTTGTTCATTTTCATAGATTTTTTTTATCTACTATTAATTTTGTCAGATTCAAGTCATTTCTGTGACCATTGTGGGTTTTTCTCTCATTAAAATGAGGGGTACCAACAATTTTGACCACGTGTGTATACAATTTTGTAGGGGAATTAGCTCCTGTAACAACCATGCTACCTGTATTGGTACAGTGCCGGAAAAATAACTTATTTCATATGGGCACTCTTGACGTGGTCAAAAGTTTGGTGCACCATTACTGTCTCCTCACTTAGATATTGAGGACCTCCCTCCGTTTCTGAATGACAGTGCTCGCTTCACTGAATGAGTACTGTCTGAACGTGCCTAGTATGTGTAGCCATGCCTGCATACAGTAGCAGTGCACGCTCCCCTCACTGTCTCCTTTCTTCTGATACCGCTCGCTATACTAATACAACCTGAAGTGCACCAAGCAGCATCAGAAGAAAAGAGAAAGGCAGGAGAACGCTAGCGGCAATTGCAAGTGAGCGCCACCACACACACAGGTAGCATTTAGACAAGTAAAGGGAGGGTCCAATATTCAAATGAAGAGGCACAATGGTGCAACAAACGCTTGCTCTCTCTATAATAAAAAAAATATGTAAATAATTACACAAATACTTGAATATTATGGTTGTATGGTATGATATTACGGAGTTCCTGGCTAGGATCATGTGCAGGGTTACATAGTAGACTTTTTTTTTTTTTTTGGACGACTTGTTAAAATAAAATAAAAAATCAGACAGATAATGTTTTTTTACGAGCACATTGCAAAACCATAATAAATCAATATGATTATAAGTGATACATGTCTAGTGTCCATAATTCAAATATTAAAACACCGGCTGCATTCACTGTAAATTGATAATCAAAATCTGTATAAAGCTTCAAAAAAAAAAAAAAAAATCAAGGATACCTTAAAAAAAAAAATAAATAAAATTTACGGACAGGGTGACTAAAGGCTCAGTCACACATAACGACTTACCAGCGATCCCGAAAACGATGCGACCTGATAGGGATCGCTGGTAATTCACTGAGAGGTCGCAGGTGAGATGTCACACAGTCAGATCTTACCAGCAATGCAGGAACAATACAGGTGGCAGTAGCGACCTGTATAACGATCTCAGCAGTCACTGTGACCCTGTCACACAGTGTCAAACACAGCGATGTGTCCTGCCCAGCAGGACATCGCCTTTGAAGAAAATGACCTGGACCATTTGGCAACGACTGGCGACCTCACAGCAGGGGCCTGATCGCTGGTAGATGTCACACATAACGAGATCGTTAACGGGATCGCTACTGTGTCACCAAACGGTGACTCAGCTGCGATTTCGCTAGCGATCTCGTTATGTGTGACAGTACCTTAAGTGTCCTATTTTTATGGAATGCCCTGGAATTCCTTGACGGCTGCTAACCCAGGCCGTGTGTATATTTATTAATTTACAAGGTCAGTTCCTTGTTACCTGTACAATCGAGTCCTTAGGATGGGCTTTCATTGCTTGAAGAGCAGCCAACGCGCCACCTCCTTCCATGATGACTTTACAGTTTTCTGGTTTACGCAGAGCTAACATAGCAAGTGCGGCACAGCCCTGATCACAGATCTGAAGACAGAACAGTTTATATTTTCAGTGCATTGGAAGCCATTCATTGGATGCCTTTATATATGTACTAAGAGTGCAATCCGTGAGAAACATGGATAGCAACATAAGAAAAAGACGAACATCTTAAAAACCCCTAACATTACCATGCAACCACCTGCAATAGAGTTACTTTACAAAATAATCAGCACATTACATGTACAGTACGCTCAGTCAATAGCTTTTTTTTACTTTCAATGTTAGAAGGCATACAATGTAAGTAGATTTTTTTTCATGTACTCTATGACTTAGCAGTTTAGTAAATTGAAATTATACTAAGTCCACCAGGTATCAGGTGACAGAGGATAATGTATATTTATCCAAGGACACTAAGCTAAATGCACCAGAACTTTTTGGCAACTTATAAAACACACACAAAAAAAAAATACCCCATTTATCACCCCAGTGCAGAAGCAGCCAATTTTTTGCTTTCATTTTTTCCTGTCTTTTACGATCCACGAGTTTTCGTTTTTCCCTCAACAGAACTATAGAAGAGCTTGTTTTTTGTGGCACAAGTTGTAGTTTTGAATGACACCATTCATTTTGCTATATTATGTACCGTATTTTTTGGATTCTAAGACGCACTTTTCCTCCCAAAAATTTGGGCGGAAAATGAGGGGTGCATCTTAAAATCCAAATATAGCTTACCAGGAGGTGGAGAATTGGCGCGGGGGCCGTGCGGCCAGCTGTCTGTGCCGGCGGCTGGATGACTGCCTCCCTGTGCCGGTGGCCGGCTGGCTGCCTCCCTGTGCCGGCAGCCGGCTGCCTCCCTGTACCGGCAGCTGGCTGGCTGTGTAGAGCAGGGCAGTGCGGCGAGTGTCCCAGATGCTCTGGCTTCAAATGATGGAGCCTGGAGTCGGCCCATGTGCAGATGGAGCTCTCAGCTCAAGATCTAGTCATTGAGCTGAGTGCTCAATCTGCGCACGCGCCGCTCCGGGCGCTATTTCATTGAAGCCCGCACCGTCAACAGAGCATCTAAGACACCCACCGCACCGGCCTGCTCCACACAGCCAGCACAGACCCCACCGCTGCCAGCACAGACCCCACCGCTGCCAGCACAGACCCCACCGCTGCCAGCACAGACCCCACCGCTGCCAGCACAGACCCCACCAGCACTGCCCCTGCCTCCTGTGACTCCACTGCTGCCGCCCCCCTCCGGTAAGACAACACTGGAGTTTAAGGACACTTTTTTTCGATCTATAAATTTGGGGTGCGTCTTATAATCTGGTGCGTCTTATAAAAGGAAAAATACGGTACTTAAAAACAGGGGAAATTTCTTTTTTACAGCATTAGATGTGCAGTTTAAATGACCTGGCAACATGACTCAGTACAATTCAAGGGTTATCAAACTTGCATAATTGGTGTAGAAAATATTGTAAAATAAAAAAGGGTGATTTGAAAATTTTAGGTTGGATTCTAAGCTAAGTAGATCCACCTCTTTGTTCCTAGGCCTCAAATGAACTAAGAAGGAATAGGATAAACCTATATTTATGCTGACCAAAAACAAATCTATGGGTGGATACACAGGACTATACACAAGATAATGAAATCTGCTGCGCGCCGTATGTTTTAATAAAGTAAAAAATACCTGAGCATTGGAAATGTGTCGTGTCATTGCAAGAACAATCAAGTCTGTTCCCCCGGAGTTGACAATGGCATCTTTCACGTCATCATTCCCTGCAATGGCTCGGATGGCACTCAGTACCTGTTTCACAAGCTCCTATCAAAATCAGAACTGTAGGTTACAAAAAGCCTGTAACATCTGTGATACTACAAGATCAGCTCACATACAACAGATAAATTGGTGGGCACATTGGCAACCTGCCGCTTGGGATTCTTAGCCGGCACAGAAATAGTAATCACTGGGATATACAAAGCTGCTCAACATTTCAGGTAAATTGTCAATGTGGCGTTTCCTGTGAGGCGGCTATACTAGATGCATTACTGGAGCCCACTGTCATATACTATGAATAACTATCACACAACAACACATGTACAGGCAGATCATACACTGACATTTGGAAGATCTCCTAGAGACTGTCCAGTCTGCCTCCATGTATTAGAAGCCAGGCTACTCATCCAACGCCGAATGCTAAAAGAACTCTTACCACGTGGGCATGGAATATGACATCTGGCTACGTGTGAGCAGAATGAAATACTATATCATTTCTCAAAACAATGCAGCATGCATTTATTATAATAAATATTGTAGATAAAATATCAATACAACAGATCGATTTTAATTGATATATTCTAGATGATGATGGATGGATGATGATGGCTGGCTCGATGGCTGGCTGGAACTGTGGATCTGCTGCAGCTTATCTCCCAGAATAACAAAGGATTGGGCAGACTGAAATCCAACTTACTAAATCCCTCTTACCTGATGATCGATGCAGTCAGCTAACAAGGCCAGCATAAAGTTCAGCCCACCCAGGTCAACCACATCTTGGCAGAACTCGTTACGCACACAAAGGCGGGCAATTGTAGAACACAGTTCACTTAAGACTATGCTGTTATCCGTAATGCCTAGAAGACAAAACCACAACATACTGAGATCACAACTAACACATGTTCAGCTAATGTGAGGCCATACTCATTACATACAGTCATATGAAAAAGTTTGGGCACCCCTATTAATGTTAACCTTTTTTCTTTATAACAATTAGGGGTTTTGCAACAGCTATTTCAGTTTCATATATCTAATAACTGATGGACTGAGTAATATTTCTGGATTGAAATGAGGTTTATTGTACTAACAGAAAATGTGCAATCTGCATTTAAACAAAATTTGACTGGTGCAAAAGTATGGGCACCCTTATCAATTTCTTGATTTGAATACTCCTAACTACTTTTTACTGACTTACTAAAGCACTAAATTGGTTTTGTAAGCTCATTGAGCTTTGAACTTCATAGGCAGTTGTATCCAATCATGAGAAAAGGTATTTAAGGTGGCCACTTGCAAGTTGTTCTCCTATTTGAATCTCCTATGAAGAGTGGCATCATGGGCTCCTCAAAACAACTCTCAAATGATCTGAAAACAAAGATCATTCAACATAGTTGTTCATGAGAAGAGTACAAAAAGTTGTCTCAGAGATTTAAACTCTGTTTCCACTGTGAGGAACATAGTAAGGAAAATGGAAGAACACAGGTACAGTTCTTGTTAAGCCCAGAAGTGGCAGGCCAAGAAAAATATCAGAAAGGCAGAGAAGAAGAATGGTGAGAACAGTCAAGGACAATCCACAGACCACCTCCAAAGACTTGCAGCTTCATCTTGCTGCAGATGGTGTCAATGTGCATCGGTCAACAATACAGCGCACGTTGCACAAGGAGAATCTGTATGGGAGAGTGATGCGAAAGAAGCCGTTTCTGCAAGCACGCCACAAACAGTCGCCTGAGGTATGCAAAAGCACATTTGGACAAGCCAGTTACATTTTGGAAGAAGGTCCTGTGGACTGATGAAACAAAGATTCAGTTGTTTGGTCATACAAAAAGGCGTTATGCATGGAGGCAAAAAAACACGGCATTCCAAGAAAAGCACTTGCTACCCACAGTAAAATTTGGTGGAGGTTCCATCATGCTTTGGGGCTGTGTGGCCAATGCCGGCACCGGGAATCTTGTTAAAGTTGAGGGTCGCTTGGATTCAACTCAGTATCAGCAGATTCTTGACAATAATGTGCAAGAATCAGTGACGAAGTTGAAGTTACGCAGGGGATGGATATTTCAGCAAGACAATGATCCAAAACACCGCTCCAAATCTACTCAGGCATTCATGCAGAGGGACAATTACAATGTTCTGGAATGGCCATCCCAGTCCCCAGACCTGAATATCATTGAACATCTGTGGGATGATTTGAAGCGTGATGTCCATGCTCGGCGACCATCAAACTTAACTGAACTGGAATTGTTTTGTAAACAGGAATGGTCAACTATACCTTCATCCAGGATCCAGGAACTCAAAAGCTACAGGAAGCGACTAGAGGCTGTTATTTTTGCAAAAGGAGGATCTACAAAATATTAATGTCACTTTTATGTTGAGGTGCCCATACTTTTGCACCTGTGAAATTTTGTTTAAATGCGGATTGCACATTTTCTGTTAGTACAATAAACCTCATTTCAATCCAGAAATATTACTCAGTCCATCAGTTATTCGATATATGAAACTGAAATAGCTGTTGCAAAAACCAAAATTGTTATAAAGAAAAAAGGTTAACATTAATAGGGGTGCCCAAACTTTTTCATATAACTGTATATGTACAATAGGATCATTCAACAGTGGGTGTAAAACCGGCCATACACTTTATATATGAACATGTAATCTTAGATCCTTGAAGGAACAAGCAGCTAAAGAAAAGATGTTTTGACTTGATCATTTAAGATTTGGCTGCAGCTTTAAAGCACCACCCTATTCTTTGTTTCTTTTTTGTGGTATCACTAATGAAATTCCCTGCTCCTCTTAATATAATTACCAACCACAGTTTTCTGCTGTTCTTGGCGCTGCTCCTTTTGTCTTCTGCTAGGTGTGACCTGCCGGATCACTCCAGTGTTTGCTGGGTGAGTCGGGAGTCACTTCTCAATTTAAGTCTATGAGAGCCACAATGAGGCTCTCATAGACTTCAATTGAGAGCTTGTGACCATTATCTCTGACTTCTGATCAGTCAGAAGCTCTGGTCACAAGATGACAACTCGAGATCGAAACAGTGGCGGGAAGAGCAGAATCTGGCGGATGGTAAATTACTAGGGGCAGGGAAGTTACATAAGTGATACCACTATAGGATGAAATAAAATAAATGCTGGAGTGATGTTTTAAGTATTCACAGATATTATTCTTTTTTTTATTTAATTCAAGGCTCTCAACCAGCTTTGATACTTATGTATACACTGGTGTTATGAGGCTGCCGGTAATGGGGGAAAAAGGAATCAGGACAAATTCAGACTTCCATGAAATATGGGCCGTAATGTTTATATTGGCCACAAATTTCTCAACCCGATAACAACCGCCTCATTGGCCAAAAGATGTAGAAGAGGCTATTAATTGTCCAGAAAACCCATCTATGTGAGCTGATAATCTACAGAATGTCTGAGGTCTTGGTTTCCATTACCCTTTTCTGTTATGCTTTTCTAACGTTCTTCTTCTCTAACCTGTCACTTTTAAAAGCTCACACCTAATTAGATAGACCACTACATCCCAGTGTACATGCTCTAGGGTTACTGTGAGTGACATTCCTTTAGTGCTGCAGCCCCTTCATTTTTATAAGCAGTGGGATCAATAAGGTCAGACTTAAGGGTGCTTTACACGCTGCGACATCGCTAGCGATGTCGAGCGCGATTGCTAGCGATGTCGAGCGCGATTGCTAGCGATGTCGAGCGCGATTGCTAGCGATGTCGAGCGCGATTTCTAGCGATGTCGAGCGCGATTGCTAGCGATGTCGAGCGCGATTGCTAGCGATGTCGAACGCGTTAGCACCCACCCCCGTCGTCCATGCGACATTTGGTGATCACTGCCGTAGCGAACATTATCGCTACAGCAGCGTCACACGCACATACCTTGTCAGCGACATCGCTGTGACCACCAAACAATCCCTCCTTCAAGGGGGAGGTGCGTTTCAGCGTCATAGCGACGTCACTGCGGCATCACTAAGCGGCCGTCCAATAGAAGCGGAGGGGCGGAGATGAGCGGGACGTAACATCCCGCCCACCTCCTTCCTTCCGCATTGCCTATATCAATAACGAAGTGTCTGTGCAGCTAAAAAAGTTAGATACTGCAGGAGACATCATTATAGACAGCAGACACCCCGCAATCACACTCACCAGATGCTAAGCAGAGGCCCTGCAGTGATCACATGCCAGCACACATCAGATCTCACACACACATCCAATCTCACACACACACACACACACATCCGATCCCACATACACACACATCCGATCCCACATACACATCCGATCTCACATACACACACACACACACATCCGATCCCACATACACACACATCCGATCCCACATACACACACATCCGATCCCACATACACACACACACATCCGATCTCACACACACACATCCGATCCCACATACACACACATCCGATCCCACATACACACACATCCGATCCCACATACACACACACACATCCGATCTCACACACACACATCCGATCCCACATACACACACATCCGATCCCACATACACACACATCCGATCTCACACACACACACACACACACATCCGATCTCACACACACACACACACACACACACATATCCAATCTCACACACATCCAATCTCACACACACACATCCGATCTCACACACACACATCCGATCTCACACACACAATCTCACACACACACATCCAATCTCACACACACACATCCGATCCCACATACACACACATCCGATCCCACATACACACACATCCGATCCCACATACACACACACACATCCGATCTCACACACACACATCCGATCCCACACACACACATCCGATCCCACATACACACACATCCGATCCCACATACACACACATCCGATCTCACACACACACACACACACACACACACACACACACACACACACATCCGATCTCACACACACACACACACACACATCCAATCTCACACACATCCAATCTCACACACATCCGATCTCACACACACACATCCGATCTCACACACACACATCCGATCTCACACACACACATCCGATCTCACACACACACATCCGATCTCACACACACAATCTCACACACACACAATCCGATCTCTCACACAGACATCCGATCTCACACACACACACATCCGATCTCACACACACACACACACACACACCCGATCTCTCACACACACACATCCGATCTCACACACACACACATCCGATCTCACACACACACACACACACACATCCGATCTCACACACACACATCCGATCTCACACACACACATCCGATCTCACACACACACATCCACATCCGATCTCACACACACACATCCGTTCTCACACACACACATCCGATCTCACACACACACACACACACACACACATCCGATCTCACACACACACACACACACATCCAATCACACACACATCCGATCTCACACACACACATCCGATCTCACACACACACATCCGATCTCACACACACAATCTCACACACACACACACACACACACACACACACACACATCCAATCTCACACACACGCATCCGATCTCACACACACGCATCCGATCACACACACACACACACACACGCATCCGATCACACACACACATCTCCGATCTCTCACACACACACATCCGATCTCACTCACACACACACACACACATCCAATCTCACACACACACACATCCGATCTCACACACACACATCCGATCTCACACACACACATCCGATCTCTCACACACACATCCGATCTCTCACACACACATCCGATCTCTCACACACACATCCGATCTAACACACACACATCCGATCTAACACACACACATACAAACACAAACACACACATCCGATCACACACACACACACATCCGATCTCACACACACACACACACACACATCCGATCTCACACACACACACATCCGATCACACACACACACATCCGATCACACACACACACACACACACACCCGATCTCTCACACACACACACACACGATCACACACACACAAACACACGATCACACACGATCTCACACACACACACACGATCTCACACACACACACCCGATCTCACACACACATCCGATCTCACACACACACATCCGATCTCACACACACACATCCGATCTCACACACACACACATCCGATCTCACACACACACACATCCGATCTCACACACACACACACACACATCCGATCTCACACACACACACATCCGATCTCACACACACACACACCCGATCCCACACACACACACACACACACACACACACAATCCGATCTCTTACACAGACATCCGATCTCACACACACACACACTCACACATCCGATCTCACACACACATCCGATCTCACACACACACACACACACACATCCGATCTCTCACACACACACATCCGATCTCACACACACACACACATCCGATCTCACACACAGACATCCACATCCGATCTCACACACACACATCCGATCTCACACACATCCGATCTCACACACATCCGATCTCACACACATCCGATCTTACACACATCCGATCTCACACACACACATCCGTTCTCACACACACACACACATCCGATCTCACACACACATCCAATCTCACACACACACACACATCCAATCTCACACACACACACACACACACACACATCCGATCTCACACACACACACACACACACCCGATCACACACACACACACACACACACACACAATCCGATCTCTCACACAGACATCCGATCTCACACACACACACTCACACATCCGATCTCACACACACACACACACACACACACACACACATCCAATCACACACACACACACACACATCCGATCTCTCACACACACATCCGATCTCTCACACACACACATCCGATCTAACACACACACACACAAACACAAACACACACACACATCCGATCACACACACACACATCCGATCTCTCACACACACACACACACACATCCGATCTCTCACACACACACATCCGATCTCACACACACACACACATCCGATCACACACACACACACACATCCGATCACACACACACACACCCGATCTCTCACACACACACACACACACACACACGATCACACACACACACACACACGATCTCACACACACACACATCCGATCTCACACACACACATCCGATCTCACACACATCCGATCTCTCACACACACACACATCCGATCTAACACACACACACTCACACACACATCCAATCTCACACACACACATCCGATCTCACACACACACATCCGATCTCACACACACACACACATCCGATCTCACACACACACACATCCGATCTCACACACACACACATCCGATCTCACACACACACACACATCCGATCTCACACACACACAATCCGATCTCTCACACACACATCCACATCCGATCTCACACACACACACATCCGATCTCACACACATCCGATCTTACACACATCCGATCTCACACACACACATCCGTTCTCACACACACACACACACACACACACATCCAATCTCACACACACACACATCCAATCTCACACACACACACACACACACACAGCCGATCTCACACACACACATCCGATCTCACACACACACATATCCGATCTCACACACACACACATCCAATCACACACACACGCATCCGATCACACACACGCATCCGATCACACACACACACACATCCGATCACACACACACACCTGATCTCACACACACACACATCCGATCTCACACACACACACACATCCGATCACACACACATCCGATCTCTCACACACACACCCGATCTCACACACACACACACACACACACACACACACACACACACACACACCCGATCTCACACACACACACATCCGATCTCACACACACACATCCGATCTCACACACACACACACACATCCGATCTCACACACACACATCCGATCTCACACACACACATCCGATCACACACACACACACGCATCCGATCACACACACACACACATCCGATCTCACACACACACAAATCCGATCTCACACACACACACGATCACACACACACACACACACACACACTCGATCTCACACACACACATCCGATCTCACACACACACACATCCGATCTCACACACACACATCCGATCTCACACACACACATCCGATCACACACACACACACACGCGCATCCGATCTCACACACACACACACCCACACATACGATCTCTCACACACATACACATCCGATCTCACACACACATCCAATCTCACACACACATCCAATCTCACACACACATCCAATCTCATACACACACACATCCAATCTCACACACACACACACATCCAATCTCACACACACACACACATCCAATCTCACACACACACACACACGCATCCGATCACACACACACACATCTCCAATCTCTCACACACACATCCGATCTCACACACACACACATCCGATCTCACACACACACACACATATCCGATCTCACACACACACACACAATCCGATCTCACACACACACACACACATCCGATCTCACACACACACATCCGATCTCTCACACACACACATCCGATCTCACACACACACACACACATCCGATCTCATACACACACACACACATCCGATCTCACACACACACACACACACATATCCGATCTCACACACACACACATCCGATCTCACACACACATCCGATCTCACACACACATCCGATCTCACACACACACACACATCCGATCTCACACACACACACATCCGATCTCACACACACACAAATCCGATCTCACACACACACACGATCTCACACACACACACCCGATCTCACACACACACATCCGATCACACACACACATCCGATCACACACACACATCCGATCACACACACACATCCGATCACACACACGCGCATCCGATCTCACACACACACACACCCACACATACGATCTCTCACACACATACACATCCGATCTCACACACACATATACATCCGATCTCACACACACATATACATCCGATCTCACACACACACACACATCCGATCTCTCACACACACCCACACACACACGATCTCACACACACACACACACACACACGCATCCGATCACACACACACACACACACACATCTCCGATCTCTCACACACACATCCGATCTCACATACACACACATCCGATCTCACACACACACACACACACACATCCGATCTCACATACACACACATCCGATCTCACACACACACACACATCCGATCTCACACACACACATCCGATCTCACACACACACATCCGATCTCACACACACACATCCGATCTCACACACACACACACACACATATCCGATCTCACACACACACACACACACACACACACACACATCCGATCACACACACACACACACACATCCGATCTCACACACACACACATCCGATCTCACACACACACACACATCCGATCTCACACACACACACACACACACACACGATCTCACACACACACACGATCTCACACACACACACGATCTCACACACACACATCCGATCTTACACACACACATCCGATCTCACACACACACACACACATCCAATCTCACACACACACACACACATCCAATCTCACACACATACACATACATCCGATCTCACACACACACATCCGATCTCACACACACACACATCCGATCTCACACACACACACATCCGATCTCACACACACACACATCCGATCTCACACACACACACATCCGATCTCACACACACACACACATCCGATCTCACACACACACACACACATATCCGATCTCACACACACACACATCCGATCTCACACACACACACATCCGATCTCTCACACACACACATCCGATCTCACACACACACGATCTCACACACACACATCCGATCTCACACACACACACACACACACACACACGATCTCACACACAGACATCCGATCTCACACACACACATCCGATCACACACATCCGATCACACACACACACACGCGCGCATTTGATCTCACACACACACACACACACCCGATCACACACACACACATCCGATCTCACACACACACACACATCCGATCTCACACACACATACACATCCGATCTCACACACACATCCGATCTCACACACACACATCCGATCTCACACACACACACACACACACACACACATCCGATCTCTCACACACACACATCCGATCTCACACACACACACACATCCGATCTCACACACACATCCGATCACACACACACACACACACACACACAGACGATCTCACACACACATCCAATCTTACACACACATCCAATCTCACACACACATCCAATCTCACACACACACACACATCCAATCTCACACACACACACACATCCAATCTCACACACACACACACATCCAATCTCACACACACACACACACACATCCAATCTCACACACACACACACACACACATCCAATCTCACACACATACACATACATCCGATCTCACACACACACATCCGATCTCACACACACACACATCCGATCTCACACACACACACATCCGATCTCACACACACACACATCCGATCTCACACACACACACACACATCCGATCTCACACACACACACACACATCCGATCTCACACACACACACACACACACACACACATCCGATCTCTCACACACACACATCCGATCTCACACACACATCCGATCTCACACACACACACACATCCGATCTCACACACACACACACACACACACGATCCCACACACACACACACACACACATCCGATCACACACACACACACATCTCCGATCTCTCACACACACACACACACATCCGATCTCACATACATACACATCCGATCTCACACACACACACACACACACACACATCCGATCTCACACACACACATCCGATCTCACACACACACACACACACACATCCGATCTCACACACACACACACACACACACACACACACACATCCGATCTCACACACACACACACACACACATCCGATCTCACACACACACACACACATCCGATCTCACACACACTCTCACACACACACACACACACACACACACATCCGATCTCACACACACACATCCGATCACACACACACACATCCGATCACACACACACACACACACGCATCCGATCTCACACACACACACACGCATCCGATCTCACACACACACACACACACACATCCGATCTCTCACACACACACCCGATCTCACACACAGACACATCCGATCACACACACACACACATCCGATCTCTCACACACACACACACCCGATCTCTCACACACACACATCCGATCTCTCTCACACACACACATCCGATCTCTCACACACACACATCCGATCTCTCACACACACACACACCCGATCTCTCACACACACACACACACATCCGATCTCTCACACACACACCTCCGATCTCTCACACACACACATCCGATCTCACACACACACACATATCCAATCTCACACACACACACACACACACACATCCGATCTCACACACACACATCCGATCTCACACACACACATCCGATCTCACACACACACATCCGATCTCACACACACACATCCGATCTCACACACACACATCCCATCTCACACACACACATCCCATCTCACACACACACATCCCATCTCACACACACACATCCCATCTCACACACACACATCCGATCTCACACACACACATCCGATCTCACACACACACATCCGATCTCACACACACACATCCGATCTCACACACACACACATCCGATCTCACACACACATCCGATCTCACACACACATCCGATCTCACACACACATCCGATCTCACACACACACATCCGATCTCACACACACACATCCGATCACACACACGCATCCGATCACACACACACACACACACACACACACACACATGCATCCGATCTCTCTCACACACACACACACACACATCCGATCTCACACACACACACCCGATCTCACACACAGACACATCCGATCACAGACACACACACACACACATCCGATCTCACACACACACACACACATCCGATCTCACACACACACATCCGATCTCACACACACACATCCGATCTCACACACACACATCCGATCTCACACACACACACACACACACACACATCCGATCTCACACACACACACACACACATCCGATCTCACACACACACACGATCTCACACACACACATCCGATCACACACACACACACACACACGCATCCGATCACACACACACACATCCGATCTCTCACACACACACACCCATCCGATCTCTCACACACACACACATCCGATCTCTCACACACACACACACATCCGATCTCACATACACACACATCCGATCTCACACACACACACACATCCGATCACACACACACACGTCCGATCACACACACACACGTCCGATCACACACACACACGTCCTATCTCACACACACACACACACACACCCGATCTCACACACACACACATCCGATCTCACACACACACATCAGATCTCACACACACACACATATCTGATCTCACACACACACACACACACACACACACACACACACACACACATATCCGATCTCACACACACACACACATATCCGATCTCACACACACACACACATCCGAT